>NC_135992.1:7461979-7501979 GCF_053455715.1 Rhinoraja longicauda
TTCGCCATCCTTACTGAGGATGTATTCCACCCCACCCCCCCCCCCCCGGTGCCTAGCGGGTCCCGGAAATCCACCAGGGCGCCCGTGGGCAGCGCGTTGTCCTTCTCCAACGCCACCCGGGACAGTGGCGGGCAGCCGGCTTGGGCAGGGCTCTCTTCCGCCTGGCGCCGTGACTCGCGGATATTCCGACAGGCTTGGCTAGGCCCGGGAGCAACCCAGCCAGGATATCGTCAGCCCCCAAAACCCCTCTCCCTCGCGAGGGTCAAGGAATGCCCGGGGGTCGCCGTGCCGCACAGCTATCTTTGCCGACCTTTGTACGGGCTGCAGTCTCCGCGCCAGCTGCGGTCCGCCCGCGGTGGTAAAGGATATGGGTTGCACACTACCTTAATGCACCAGCATCGAGGCCGCGTGGTCTGCTTGATGCAGAAGAAGACAATCGGAGCCAGGTCCGGGTAGGGCACCTCGTCCTCGGACTCCAGCGCAGCCTCGCCCGCCCCGGCCTCCTCGCCCGACCGGCCCGCGCTCTCCGTTACGCCCGTCTCCTCAGCGTCCGAGTGGAGGATGATGGCGGAAGATGAGTGAGGTCCTCTGGTCCAGGTGGCAGGGGATGTCCCAGTGCTTGGCAAGCATGGGGAATCTGCTGGGAGGGAGGGGAAGGGAGGGGAGAGAGGGGGGGAGGGGAGGGGGATGGGGAGAGGGGATGGGGAGGGGGATGGCGGAGGGGGAAGGGAGGGGAGAGGGGTGGGAGGGGAGAGAGGGGGAGGGGATGGGGAGGGGGGAAGGGAGGGGAGGAAGGGAGGGGGAGGGGGAAGGGGGGGAGAGGGGGGAGGGGAGGGGGATGGGGGATGGGAGGGAGGGGGAGGGAGGGAGAGGAGGGGGGAGAGGGGGGAGGGGGGGGAGAGGGGAGGGGGAGAGGGGGAGGGGAGAGGGGAGGGAGGGGAGAGGGGAGAGGGGAGGGGGAGGAGGGGGGAGGGGAAAGGGGGGGAGGGGGAGAGGGGGAGAGGAGATGGAGAGAAAAACAATGGGCAACCGTTAATGGAAAGCAAGACAATAGACAATAGACAATAGTAGGCCATTCGGCCCTTCGAGCCAGCACCGCCATTCAATGTGATCACGGCTGATCATTCTCAATCAGTAAGCCCGTTCCTGCCTTCTCCCATACCCCCTGACTCCGCTATCCTTAAGAGCTCTATCCAGCTCTCTCTGAATGCATTCAGAGAATTGGCCTCCACTGCCTTCTGAGGCAGAGAATTCCACAGATTCACAACTCTCTGACTGAAAATGTTTTTCCTCATCTCCGTTCTAAATGGCCTACCCCTTATTCTTAAACTGTGGCCCCTGGTTCTGGACTCCCCCAACATTGGGAACATGTTTCCTGCCTCTAACGTGTCCAATCCCCTTAATAATCTTATGCGTTTCGATAAGATCCCCTCTCATCCTTCTAAATTGTCTTCTAAAAGAGAGCACAGATGATCTGAAGACAAGAGGCCGAGGCCCAGACCTAGAGTAGTCTGACCGAATGTCGAGGGGGAGGGTGAGAGGGAGGAGAGGGGAGGGGAGGGGAGGGGAGGGGAGGGGAGGGGAGGGGAGGGGAGGGGAGGGGAGGGGAGGGGAGGGGAGGGGAGGGGAGGGGAGGGGAGGGGAGGGGAGGGGAGGGGAGGAGAGGGGAGGGGAGGGGAGGAGAGGAGAGGGGAGGAGGAGAGGGGAGAGAGGGGAGGGAGGGGGGAGAGGAGAGGGGAGGGAGGGGAGGAGAGGAGAGGGGAGGGAGGGGGAGGAGAGGAGAGGGGAGGAGGAGAGGGGGAGAGAGGGGAGGGAGGGGGGAGAGGAGTGGAGAGAGGAGGGGAGAGAGGAGGGGAGAGAGGAGGGGAGAGGAGGGGAGAGAGAGGGGAGGGGAGGGGAGAGGAGAGGAGAGGAGAGGAGAGGAGAGGAGAGGAGAGGAGAGGAGAGGAGAGGACAGGACAGGACAGGACAGGACAGGACAGGAGAGGAGAGGAGAGGAGAGGGGAGGAGAGGGAGGAGAGGGAGAGGAGAGAGGGGAGGAGAGGGGAGGAGAGAGGGGAGGAGAGGGGAGGAGAGGGAGGAGAGAGGGGAGGAGAGGGAGGAGAGAGGGGAGGAGAGGGGAGGAGAGGAGAGGAGAGAGGGGAGGAGAGGGGAGGAGAGGAGAGGGGAGGAGAGGAGAGGAGAGGAGAGAGGGGAGGAGAGGGGAGGAGAGAGGGGAGGAGAGGGGAGGAGAGGAGAGGAGAGAGGGAGGAGAGGGGAGGAGAGGAGAGGAGAGAGGGGAGGGGAGGGGAGGGGAGAGGAGGAGAGGAGAGGAGGAGGAGAGGGCAGAAAGGGGAGAGAGAGTTTGGGAGAGTGTAGGGGACAGAGAGAGGAGGGGGAATGAGCATGAAGGAGAACATTTCTTCACCAGGACCCTGCAGCCAACACCCACCAGGTTTAACCCTTCACCCCCAGCACCATCTCTACCCTGGGTAGACTGGGGGAGAGCAGTGGGTCACACGGACAACTCTTAAAGTGACCCACACTCCCCATCACTTGTGCACCTGTCACAAAGTGGGCTGTGGAGAGGAGGTGGGAGAGAGGGGGGGGGGGGGGAGAGAGAGGGGGGGGGAGAGGAGGGGGGGGAGAGGGGGGAGAGAGGGGGGGGAGAGGGGGGAGAGGGGGGGAGAGAGAGGGGGAAATAGGGAAGGGAGTGGGGGAGAGATAGAGAAAGAGGGGAGAGAAAAAGGGGGGGAGAGAAAGAGAGGGGGAGAGATAGAGAAAGAGGGGAGAGAGAAAGAGGAGGGAGAGAAGAGGGGGGGAAAGTGAGGGGGAGGGAGGGGGAGAGGGGGAGAGAGAGAAAGAGGGGGTGAGATAGAGAGACAGAGAGAGAGGGGGGAGAGATAGATAGAGGGCGTGAGAGGGGGGAGAGAAAGAGGGGCAGAGAGAGGGGGAGAGATTGAGAAAGAGGGGGAGAGATAAGAGGGGGAGAGAAAGAGAGAGGGGGAGAGATAGAGAGAGGGGTGGGATAGAGAGGGGATGAGATAGAGAGGGGGAGAGAGAGGGAGAGAGAAAGAGGGTGGAGAGCGAGTGGGAGAGATAGATAGAGGGCGAGAGAGAGGGGAGAGGGGGAGAGGGAGAAGAGGGGGAGAGAAAGAGAGGGGGAGAGATAGAGAGAGGGCGAGAGAGAGGGGGAGAGAGAGAGTGGACAGAGAGAGGGGGGAGAGAGAGAGAGGACAGAGAGAGAGAGGGGGAGAGAAAAAGAGGGAGAGAGATAGAGAGAGGGGGTGAGAAAGAGAGAGGGGTGTGAGATAGTGAGGGGGAGAGAAAGGGATGAAGGGGGAGAGATAGTGTGAGGGGGAGGGAAAGAGAGGAGGGATTGGTGGGTAGTGGGGGTAAAGAGGAGGAGGTAAGGGGATTGAGAGGGGGAGCGAGACAGGGGGGAGAGAAAGAGAGAGGGATTTAGGGGGAGGGGTTGGAGGGGAAGAGAGAGAGGGGGCTTCTGTTGAAATACAGAAACAATTGCTGCAAAACTATCCAGACCCAGAAAATGCGGCGGGGAAAGATGACTTTGGACCAGCACCATGACCGTGGAGTATCAGTCGTGCTTCTGGTCAGGGGCAATGAAGAGAGTGGAAGGGGAAGGTGGGGGAGAGAGTGGGGTGTGATTAACAGAGGCAATAACAGACAGCCCTCTCACCTGGAGTGTAAAGCTTCTCACTGGAGCGCTAAAGATATCTCACCCTCAACAACTTCTCCTTTGACTCCTCCCACTTCCTCCAAACCAGAGGCGTAGCTATGGGGCACTCGCATGGGCCCCAGCTACGCCTGCCTCTTTGTCGGGTACGTCGAACAATCCCTGTTCCAGACGTACACTGGCCCCATCCCCGAACTCTACCTCCGCTACATCGATGACTGCATTGGTGCTACCTCTTGCACCCATGCAGAACTCACTGACTTTATACACTTCACCTCCAATTTCCATCCTGCCCTTAAATATTCCTGGACTATCTCTGACATCTCCCTCCCGTTTCTGGACCTCACCATCTCCATCACAGGAGAAAAATTAGTGACGGACATTTATTACAAGCCCACCGACTCGCACAGCTATCTGGACTACACTTCTTCCCACCCGGTCCCCTGCAAAAAGTCTATCCCCTACTCCCAATTCCTCCGTCTACGCCGCATCTGTGCCCGGGATGAGGTGTTTCAGACTAGGGCTTCCGAGATGTCCTCGTTTTTCAGAAAACGGGGCTTCCCCTCCTCCATTATAGATGAGGCTCTCACTAGGGTCTCTTCTACATCCCGCAGCTCCGCTCTTGCTCCCCATCCCCCCACTCGCAACAAGCACAGGATCCCCCTCGTTCTCACCTTCCACCCCACCAGCCAGCGGATCCAACATATCATCCACCAACATTTCCGTCACCTACAAACAGGACCCCACCACTGGCCATATCTTCCCATCCCCTCCCCTCTCTGCATTCCGCAGAGACCGTTCCCTCCGCAACTCCCTGGTCCACTCGTCCCTTCCTACCCAAACCACCCAACCCCGGGCACTTTCCCTTGCAACCGCACGAGATGCAACACTGTCCCTTTACCTCCCCCCTCAACTCCATCAAAGGACCCAAACATTCTTTCCAGGTGAGACAGAGGTTCACCTGCACCTCCTCCAACCTCATCTATTGCATCCGCTGGCTCTAGATGTCAACTCATCTATATCGGCGAAACCAAGCGCAGGCTCGGCGATCGCTTCGCTGAACACCTGCGCTCGGTCCGCATTAACGCCACTGATCTCCCGGTGGCCCAGCACTTCAACTCCCCCTCCCATTCCCAGTCTGACCTCTCTGTCATGGGCCTCCTCCAGTGCCATAGTGAGGCCCGCCGGAAATTGGAGGAGCAGCACCTCATATTTCGCCTGGGCAGTTTGCGGCCCGGTGGTATGAACGTTGACTTCTCCAACTTCAGATAGCTCCTCTGTCCCTCCCTTCCCCTCCTCCTTCCCAGATCTCCCTCTATCTTCCTGTCTCCACCTATATCCTTCCTTTGTCCCACCCCCGACATCAGTCTGAAGAAGGGACTCGACCCGAAACGTCACCCATTCCTTCTCTCCCGAGATGCTGCCTGACCTGCTGAGTTACTCCAGCATTTTGTGAATAAATCGATTTGTACCAGCATCTGCAGTTATTTTCTTATATCTCACGTTTAAAGTATGGTTTGCAGCCGAAAGGATTTCTTGCACCGTGTGGCACTGGTCTATCTGTAAAGATAGTCCTTGCCTTCCTTTTTATTTTAGTTTCGTTTAGAAATACAGCGCGGAAACAGGCCCTTCGGCCCACCGAGACCGTCCCCGCACACTAACACGATAGATAGGGCTCTTAAGGATAGTGGAGTCAGGGGGTATGGGGAGAAGGCAGGAACGGGGTATTGAGTGAGAATGATCAGCCATGATCACATTGAATGGCTCGAAGGGCCGAATGGCCTCCTCCTGCACCTATTGTCTATTGTCTATAACACAATCCTACAGCGTTTCCCCGTGCACACACACACACACACACACGTTCACATGCAAATACAACGAATAATCGTTTTGCCTTGGAAATTACACTGGAATTACACTGGAATCTAGAAGGATGAGAGGGGATCTTATCGAAACGTATAAGATTATTAAGGGGTTGGACACGTTAGAGGCAGGAAACGTGTTCCCAATGTTGGGGGAGTCCAGAACCAGGGGCCACACAGTTTAAGAATAAGGGGTAGGCCATTTAGAACGGAGATGAGGAAAAACTTTTTCTGTCAGAGAGTTGTGAATCTGTGGAATTCTCTGCCTCAGAAGGCAGTGGAGGCCAATTCTCTGAATGCATTCAAGAGAGAGCTGGATAGAGCTCTTAAGGATAGCGGAGTCAGGGGGTATGGGGAGAAGGCAGGAACGGGGTACTGATTGAGAGTGGTCAGCCATGATCACATTGAATGGCGGCGCTGGCTCGAAGGGCCCAATGGCCTACTCCTGCACCTATTGTCTATTGCCTTCGGGACAATGCCAAAGCCAATTGACCCCCAAACCCGCACGTCTTTGGAGTGTGGGAGGAAGCCGGAGCGCCCGGAGGAAACTCACGGGGAAGAACGTGCAAACTCCACACAGAATGCACCGGAGGTCAGGAGGGAACATGGGTCTCTGGCGCCGCGAGGCAACGACTCCACCGCTGCGCCACCGTGCCACCCTCAATTCACTAAAGAGCCAACAATGAATACACTAAGTGCAAAACTTCCACCGCCATCTTGGGTGGAAGATTCCCAAATATTAACCACCCGCTGAGTTGAAGAAATTTAATCTCCGTCCTGGGCGATTGACTCCTTCATTTTATACTCTCACCCCTGGTCCGAAACACTCCCTACATGAGGCACAGCAACTCAACCCCCAGTCCAAATGGACACGGAGTGCTGGAGTAACTTAGCGGGTCAGGCACCATCTCTGGACGGCTTGGACAGGCGCCATTTTTGTTTCACCGCACTCTTTGGAAGGGATTCTTTGCAACAGAAGGCCGTGGAGGCCAAGTCAATGGATATTTTTACAGCAGACACGGATAGATTCTTGATTAGTGCGGGTGTCAGGGGGCTACGGGGGGAAGAATGCAGGAGAATGGGGTTAGGGGGGAGATTTCCTCATAACGTTTTACTGCTCCTTCATTGAGAGCGTCGTCACGTTCTCCTTCACCCGCTGGTTAGACAATAGACAATAGACAATCGGTGCAGGAGGAGGCCATTCGGCCCTTTGAGCCAGCACCGCCATTCAATGTGATCATGGCTGATCATTCTCAATCAGTATCCCGTTCCTGCCTTCTCCCCATACCCCCTGACTCCGCTATCCTTAAGAGCTCTATCCAGCTCTCTCTTGAATGCATTCAGAGAATTGGCCTCCACTGCCCTCTGAGGCAGAGAATTCCACAGGTTCACAACTCTCTGACTGAAAAGGTTTTTCTTCATCTCTGTTCTAAATGGCCTACCCCTTATTCTTAAACTGTGGCCCCTGGTTCTGGACTCCCCCAACATTGGGAACATGTTTCCTGCCTCTAACGTGTCCAACCCCTTAATAATCTTATACGTTTCGATAAGATCCCCTCTCGTCCTTCTAAATTCCAGTGTAAGTTCCGCTCCGTCGGCCTTCAGAACAGAAACCGCCCGCCAAAGCCTGTTCCAAAATTATTGGACTCCCTTGTCTCAGACGCCGTGTAGACCCTCTGCGGCCAGCAGATGCTAAGGTCAGCTGGCAGGATTTTACAGGACCCCTCACACGTCCCGCCCTCTGCGTGTGAGTGGCTCCCCGCAGGACCCCGGCTTCGCTGCCCAGGCTGTGGGACACAGAGGAGACGGGCAACCTTTGTCCCCAAGGCTGTTCAGCCTCTCAACTCCCAACCCCCACTGTCCCACTGCTAACCCTAATCCCTCCCCCCTCCCCGCCCTCCTCCCCAATATTTTTTGTACTACTCTAGGTGCCTTTTGTAAACTGCAAGTGTTTTTGAACTTTGAACCTAATCTAGGAGCCTAATTCTGCTCCTAGAACTGTTACCTATTCCCTTATCACGTATCTATACACTGAAGAAGGTTCTCGACCCGAAACGTCACCCATTCCTCCTCTCCTGAGATGCTGCCCGACCCTCTGAGTCACTCCAGCATTTTGTGAATTGAACGTGAGCTTGATCCACAGGAGGCCGTGGAGGCCACGTCTGCGGATATTATTAAGGCAGGGATGGGTAGATTCTTGGTTGGGTGCGGGTGTCAGAGGTTACGGGGAGAAGGCCGGAGAATGGGGGTTAGCATGGAAGGGATAGGCCGGCCACGGTTGAATGGCGGAGCAGACTTGACGGGCCGAACGGCCTAATTCTGCTCCTATCACGAACGGACGTGAAGAGGTTTATAAGAAAGACTGACGACGGACTGGGTTTGGCCTGACGCACGAGTGAGTGGAGACACAATCACCCTGCACACGTCACGAGGATCTCAGCATCGGCAGTTGACGATTCCCAGCCAAATGGTAGCTTCATGTGTCCGATACCCTCCAGAATTTACAATCAGCTCATTTCACCTTTTGATGTTCGGAACGTGTGCAAGGAAATCTCCCTCCCAGCTAAAGCGCGATGAATCAACAAGGGGCAATTTATCTTCAGTCCTTCCTTTACAACAGCAACGTTGAAAAGACACTCAAACGATCATTGTTGTTATTGCACTCTCATTCTTTGCTTTTTATGTGTAGGTATGTGTGCCTATCAGGCAACCGAATTATCCTGCCACAGCCAGAGAGCACTGCTGAACTACAATCTATCTTCATTGTCACTCTCCGTGATCGGACTTTGCTGGCTTTCCCTCGCACTGAACCTTATTCCCTTATCATGTATCGCTACACTGTAAATGGTTTGATTGTAATCGTGTATTGTCTTTCAGCTGACTGGTTAGCGCGCAACAAAAGCTTTACACTGTAGTTCGGTACACGTGACAATACTAAACTAAACTGATGTATGTCTCTACATTGTGTAAGAAAATAACTGCAGATGCTGGTACAAACCGAAGGTATTTATTCGCACAATGCCGGAGTAACTCAGCGGGTCAGGCAGCATCTCAGGAGAGAAGGAATGGGCGACGTTTCGGGTCGAGACCCTTCTTCGGACCCGAAGAAAGGGTCTCAACCTAAAACATCACCCATTCCTCCATTCTCTCCAGAGTTACACTGAGTTACTGCCGTATTTTGTGTCTATATTTGTATATATAGATGTGTGTGCGTGTGCGTGTATGTGTGTGTGTGTGTGTGTGTGTGTGTGTGTGTGTGTGTGCGTGTGTGTGTGTGTGCGTGCATGCGTGTGTGTGTGTGTGTGTGTGTGTGTGTGTGTGCATGCATGCGTGTGTGTGCGTGTGTGTGTGTGTGTGCGTGTGTGTGTGTGTGTGTGTGTGTGTGTGTGTGTGTGTGTGTGTGTGTGTGTGTGTGTGCGCGTGTGTGTGTGTGTGTGTGTGTGTGTGTGCGTGTGTGTGTGTGTGTGTGTGTGTGTGTGTGTGTGTGTGTGTGTGTGCGTGTGTGTGCGTGTGTGTGTGTGTGTGTGTGTGTGTGTGTGTGTGTGTGTGTGTGTGTGTGTGTGTGTGTGTGTGTGTGTGTGCGTGTGTGCGTGTGTGTGTGTGTGTGTGTATACACGCACTGACTTTTTTTTCTCGTTTATTATAATGTTTACAGTGTATTATGTTTACATGAGTAGGAAAAAAACTGCAGATGATTTAAATCGAAGGTAGACACAAAATGCTGGAGTAACTCAGCAGGTCAGGGGCAGATACACACCTGGGGCAGATACACAATGGGGCAGATACACAAAGGGGCAGATACACAATGGGGCAGATACACACCTGGGACAGATACACAATGGGGCAGATACACAATGGGGCAGATACACAATGGGGCAGATACACAATGGGGCAGATACACAATGGGGCAGATACACACCTGGGACAGATACACAATGGGGCAGATACACAATGGGGCAGATACACAATGGGGCAGATACACACCTGGGGCAGATACACACCTGGGACAGATACACAATGGGGCAGATACACACCTGGGTCAGATACACAATGGGGCAGATACACACCTGGGGCAGATACACACCTGGGACAGATACACAATGGGGCAGATACACAATGGGGCAGATACACAATGGGGCAGATACACACCTGAGGCAGATACACACCTGGGGCAGATACACACCTGGGGCAGATACACACCTGGGGCAGATACACACCTGGGGCAGATACACATTGGGGCAGATACACAATGGGGCAAATACACACCTGGGGCAGATACACACCTGGGGCAGATACACAATGGGGCAGATACACAATGGGGCAGATACACAATGGGGCAGATACACAATGGGGCAGATACACACCTGAGGCAGATACACACCTGGGGCAGATACACACCTGGGGTAGATACACACCTGGGGGAGATACGAAATGGTGCAGATACACACCTGGGGCAGATACACACTGGGGCTGATGGACATCCAGAGCAGATATACAATGATGCAGATACACTACTGTGGCAGATATGTAATGATGCATAAACACACCTAGAGCAGATACACACAGTGATGGACACACAACCGGGTCAGATACACAATGGGGCAGATATACAGTGGGGCAGATACACACTGGGGCAGTTACACACTGGGGCAGATACACAATGGGGCAGATACACCCTGGGGCAGATACACAATGGGGCAGATACACAATGGGGCAGGTATACAGTGGAGCAGATACACCCTGGGGCAGACACACAATGGGGCAGATATACAGTGGGGCAGATACAACCTGGGGCAGAAACACAATGGGGCAGATATACAGTGGGGCAGATACACCCTGGGGCAGATACACAATGGGGCAGATATACAGTGGGGCAGATACACAACTGGGCAGATACACAACTGGGCAGATACACAATGTGCAGATACACAGGGGGAGGTGGGAGAGAGGGGGAAGAGGGGAAGGGGAGGGTGGGAGGAGAGTGTGCTGTATCAATGCAGGAGAAGGTATTTATTTCACAAAATGCTGGAGTAACTCAGCGGGTCAGGCAGCATCTCAGGAGAGAAGGAATGGGTGACGTTTCGGGTCGAGACCCTTCCTCAGCCACTAGATCTCCACACAAACAGAACAAAGAGCCAGAGGGGCAGGTGAGGCACGGTTGACCAGTCACTGAGTCAGGACCAGCGTTTGTTGAACCAAGGTGGAGCAGCGGTAGAATCGCTGCCTCACAGCACCAGAGGCACGGGTTCGATCCTGACTACGGCCGCTAGTCTCTACTGAGTTTGTACCAAAGATACTAGAGGAACAAGATGGACCACTCCGTTGAAATCGCCTATACTGAAATGTAGCACGCAAAGGAGCGTAACGGCCGCCATTTTAGTAAGCGAAACCCGCCTCTCGCAGTGTAATCAGTGTTTTGGGGGAACAGTATGTGTGATGATACCATTAAAATGCAGAATATATCTCATCTATCAATTCACAGATTATTTTTATTTTTTTTAAATGTTTCTGCACGTTTCTGCCTCCTAAAATGGCGCCGTGACGTACTGCGGTTTTTAGGGACGAGTGGTCCACCTTGCTCCTCTAGTATCTTTGGTTTGTACGTTCTCCCCGTGACCTGCGTGGGTTTTCTCCGGGTGCTCCGGTTTCCTCCCACACTCCAAAGACGTGCGGGTTTGCCGGCTAATGGGTTCCGGTAAAGTGGCACAATGCCCCCAGTGTGTGTGTAGGGTAGTGCATGTGCACGGGGGGCCGAAGGGCCTGCTTCCAACCCCGTGTTTCTAAAGTCTGAAGTCATTCACCAAATGAACGTGGGAACGAGGCAACAAATAGGGAACGATTCCACCTTAGAATGGGGGGTATTTGTATCCCTTATGCTTTTTAATTAGATAATTATCGAGGAATTAATGAAACTGAAAGGCAAGGATTGACTCCAAAGAGAATAATATTTCCCTGAAATATTAATGAGATCCATTGGCAATATGTTCCTGGGTACTTTTTGTAAATGCTATTTCTACTGGATGTGAATCTGCCCAGTGAGAACTTGTTTGGACATTCATTGTTTGGACATCCACAGGCACACTCCCACCTGCACCCTCCGCTCTGCTGCTGCCAATCTCCTATCCCCCCACATCCGGACCAAACTCAGATCCTGGGGGGACAGGGCTTTCTCCATCGCTGCTCCCACCCTATGGAACTCACTACCCCAAACCGTCAGAGACTCCCCCACACTCACCACATTCAAAACATCGCTGAAGTCTCACCTGTTCAGCACTGCCTTCAACCACTGAAGGTCACCTCACCTTCTGTCTCCTTTCTCTGTTCGTTTACTTATTTGCTTATTTATCTATTTATTCATTTCCCTATGTTCTCTAAATCTCTGTAAAGCGTCTTTGAGTATATGAAAAGCGCTATATAAATAAAATGCATTATTATTATTATTATTATTAAAGATCGACACAAAGTGCTGGAGTAGCTTAGCAGGTCAGGCAACATCTCTGGAGAACATGGATTGGTTCAGTTTGGTTGAGTTTAGTTCAGGGAGACAGCGCGGAAACTTTGCCTCTGGAACTGATGCGCTACAGTGCTGAGAACTATATTCTGCCCTCTGGATCTTCCCCTTTGCTCGGCCTATTGTACTTGAGTTCGGCTTGATTGCCCTTATTTAGTTTAGTTTAGAGATACAGCGCGGAAACAGGCCCTTCGGCCCACCGTGTCCGCGCCGCCCAGCGATCCCCGCACACTAGCACTATCCTACACCCTCTCGGGACAGCTTACAACTTTACCAAACCTATTAACCTGCAAACCTGCACGTCTTTGGAGTGTGGGGGGAAACCGGAGCAAGCCGGGGAAAACCCACGCAGGTCACGGGGAGAACGTACAAACTCCGTACGGACAGCACCCGTGGTCAGAATCGAACCCGGGACTCCGGCGCTGCGAGGGGGCGACTCTACCACTGCGCCACCGTGTCACCTGGTGGCTATGGAATACAGCGTGGGAAGAGGCCCTTCAGCCCACAGAGTCCGTGCCGGCCAACAATCATCCACGCACTAGTTCTATCCTACACTCTCGGAAGAGTTTACAGAAGCCAATTTACCTAGAAAACCTGGAGAGAATGCATCGGAGACGTTTCGGGTTGGGACCCTTCTTTAGTTTAGTTTAGACAATAGACAATAGGTGCAGGAGGAGGCCATTCGGCCCTTCGAGCCAGCACCGCCATTCAACGTGATCATGGCTGATCATTCTCAATCAGTGCCCCGTTCCTGCCTTCTCCCCATACCCCCTGACTCCGCTATCCTTAAGAGCTCTATCTAGCTCTCTCTTGAATGCGTTTAGTTGGGGGAAGCAACAAGGAAACAGGCCTTTCGGCCCAACGAGTCCGCACTGACCAACAATCACCAATACATTAGTTCTACCCTACACACCAGGGCCATTTTATACAAGTCCATCTGGTTCCTGTTAAATCTTCCCCCTCTCAACTTAAGCCCATGTCCTTTGGTTCACGGTTCCCCTACTCTGTGCAAAAGACTCTGTGCATTGATCCGATCTATTCCTCTCATTATCTAAGGCACTTGACAGTGGCAAGGATTACTGAAACCCTTTTGATATAATTGCCGATCTATTTAATTACTTAACTTTAAATTCCCCTGGCTCCAGTGAGATGTGAACTCGTGTGTAGATTAATAGCTTCGGTCACTGTGTGGCCTAAACAATTGTGTCGTGCAGGGGGTGTGGGGCAAGGTCACCAAATGAACAGATAATTTGGCACGGTGGCGCAGCGGTAGAGTTGCTGCCCCACAGCGCCGGAGATCCGGGTTCGATCCCGACTACGGGCGCTGTCTGCATGGAGTTTGTCTGCGTGGGTTTTCTCCGAGATCTTCGGTTTCCTCCCACACTCCAACGACGTGCAGGTTTGTAGGTTAATTGGCTTCGGTAAAAATTGTAAATTGTCCCTGGTGTGTGTGGGATAGTGCTAGTATGTGGGGGGATCGCTGGTCGGCACGGACTCAGTGGGCCGAAGGGCCTGTTTCTGTGCTGTGTATCCAAACTCTAAACTCAGTTTAATTAACAGCAGCTAATGGAAGCTAGAAACGAAGGCAGCTGAAAGGATGTATCAGGTGAAGAACAGGTAAAGAAGATGCTCATGGGATATCATGAGGATGGAAAATTGTTTCCACAATTGTTGGCTAGGGTTGCCAACTTCCTCAATCCCAACTATGTGACAAAGGGTGATGTCACCGCCCCGCGCCCCACGTGACCTCACCCAGCCAGCGGCCACGTGCTCCCTCTCCACCAATGGCGGCCACCCGGGCCGGGAGGTGGGTTGCTACGCAACCTCCGTTAGGCGGCACCCAGGCCTCCGGGCCTACACTGTCCGGGCCTATAGTGGCCGGGCCTACAGTGTCCGGACCTACACTGTCCGGGCCTACAGTGTCCGGGCCTACAGTGTCCGGACCTACACTGTCCGGGCCTACAGTGTCCGGGCCTACAGTGTCCGGGCCTACACTGTCCGGGCCTACACTGTCCGGGCCTACAGTGTCCGGGCCTACAGTGTCCGGGCCTACAGTGTCCGGGCCTACACTGTCCGGGCCTACAGTGTCCGGGCCTACAGTGTCCGGGCCTACACTGTCCGGACCTACACTGTCCGGGCCTACACTGTCCGGGCCTTCACTGTCCGGGCCTACAGTGTACGGGCCTACACTGTCCGGGCCTATAGTGTCCGGGCCTACACTGTCCGGGCCTATACTGTACGGGCCTACAGTGTCCGCGCCTACACTGTACGGACCTACAGTGTCCAGGCCTACAGTGTCCAGACCTACACTGTCCGGACCTACACTGTCCGGGCCTACAGTGTCCGGGCCTACAGTGTCCGGGCCTACAGTGTCCGGGCCTACACTGTCCGGACCTACACTGTCCGGGCCTACAGTGTCCAGACCTACACTGTCCGGACCTACACTGTCCGGGCCTACAGTGTCCAGGCCTACAGTGTCCCCCGGGCCTAATACGGGACAAGGGCGGTCCTGTACAGGACAATCCAATCTAGCCCAAAATACGGGATGTCCCGGCTAATATTAAATTGAACTAATAATAAATTGGCAACCTGAGTCATACAGCATGGAAACAGGCCCAACCTCCCCACGCTGACCAACATGCCCCATCTACACTAGTCCCACCTGCCCACGTTTGGCCCACATCCTTCTAAACCTGTCCTGTCCATGTACCTGTCCAAATGTACGGAGCATCCTGGACAATACAGCCCACCCCCCCCTCCATGACACGCTGGCCAACCTGAGGAGTACCTTCAGCAATGGATAGGTCCCACCAAGTTGCACCACAGAAGGCCACAGGAGATCCTTCTTCCCTGTGGCTATCAAACTGTACAACTCCTCCCCCTTCTGTCGTGGGGTAGACTGACTCCCCCCCCCCCCCACCCCCATCCCCCCCCCCCCCCCCCAATCCTTGCACATCCCCAATCCTTTAAACTCTTCACTTTAATTTCATGTTTCACGCATCTTGTGTTTGATGACTGTTGGCAGATCAATTTGCCTCCTGGGATAGATACAGTTCTATTGTATAGTATCGTACGGTAGCATATCGCAACTACCTCCTCCGGCAGCCGGTCCCAAACACCCACCACCCTTTGTGTGAAACGGTTGCCCCTCAGGTGCCTTTTGACATCGTCCAAAGACGTACAGGTTTGTGGGTTAATTGACTGGGTAAATGTAAAAATTGTCCCTAGTGTGTGTATGATAGTGTCAGTGTGCGGGGATCGCTGGGCGGCACGGACTCGGTGGGCCGAAGGGCCTGTTTCCGCGCTGTATCTCTAAATCTAACAATCTGACGCAGGTCTTGGCCCGACACGGCTCACAAGACTCCAAGCACGGCCTGGCCAGCGCCTCACGGAGCCTCAGCTTGGCATTCCTGATTGTGTATACCGAGCGTGGTCAAAAACCTCCTTGTCCACAACCCACAAGCCCAAGATCTTGCAATAAACAAACAAACAAAAAAAACCTTCTCAGAATCCGTCTGCCCAAAAGCCAGATAAGGCACTGGCATTTAAGAGGCTTTTGAGATAAGCACATGGATATGGAGAGATATGAAGGCATTTGAGATCGGCTTCGCCTAGCTTTGGAAATACAGCGCAGAAACAGGCCCTTCGGCCCACCGGGTCCGCGCCGACCAGCGTTCCCCGCACACTAACACTGCCCTACGCACACTCGGGACAATTTACACTTATACCAAGCCAATTAACCTACAAACTCGTCTTTACAAATCTTGGCATTATGTTCAGCACGGACTTGGTGGGCCGAATGGCCTGTCCCTTTCCGGAGCTAATCTCCTCCACGAGGCCAAGTTATATAAGGCACATGCTGACAGATTCTGGATTAGTACGGGAGTCAGGGGTTACAGGGAGAGGGCAGGGGGATGGGGTTGGGAGGGGCAGATAGATCAGCCATGATTGAATGGCAGAGAAGACTCGACGGGCCGAATGGCCTTATTCTGCTCCTATCACTAATGAATTTATGAACTTGGGTCAGCACAGCCGTGATTGAATGGGGGAGAGGACTCGATGGATGGGCCGAACGGCCTCGTACGTACACTCTAAATGGTTTGACGATTGGCCAACAACAACAGACCCATTTGGTTGTTCTTTAGGCAGACACACAATGCTGGAGTAACTCAGCGGGACAGGCAGGCAGCATCTCTGGAGAGAAGGAATGGGTGACGTTTCGGGTCGAGACCCTTCTCCAGACCGAGAGGGAGACTCAGGGGAGAGGGAGACTATATTTTCACGATTTACTGGATGGGATAATTAACCAGAATACAAGGTATTAAATCAGGATGTTTTGCTTGAGATTTCTTTCCTCATCGTCACATCACTTGAGGCTTAAATCCCCTCCTTTACATTCGGTTACACCCTATCTATGTATTCAGCCTTCGTTCCAGTCCCCCCCCACCCCCCTCCCCTCAACCTTCCCCCCCCTCCTCCCTCCCCCACTCTTTACCCCCCCCCCCCACCTCACCCTTCTCACTATATACTTTCCCCACCCTCCATCACCTCTTTCCCCCCTCTTCACCCTCCTCCCCTTCTTGCCCCCACCCACTCTCCCCTCCCCTCATCCTCCCCCTCTTATCCTCCCCTCCCCTCATCATCCCCTCCCCTCCCCCCTCCAGCACCACCCCTGCCTCCACCCTCCCCCCCTCATCCCTCACCTCCCCTCCAATCCCCTCCCCCTCCTCCTCCTGCCCCCCCCTTTCACCTCTCCCCCTCCCTTCCCCCTTCTCCCCCTTTCTCCCTTCCACCCCTTTACCCTCTCCCGTTCCCCTCCCCCTCCCTTCTCCCCCTCCCTTCCCCCACCCTTCCACCCCTTTCCCCTCTCCTCTCTCTCCTTTCCCCTCTCCACTTCCCTCCCCCCACTCCCTCTCCCTTCCCCCTTCCCTTCCCTGTCTTTCCCCTTTTCCCCCCTCTTTTCCCCCCTTCTCCCCCTCCCCTTCTCCCCTCCCTTCCCCCTCTCCCGCTGCCTTCCCCTTTCTCCCCCTCCCCTCACCCCTCCCCTGCAGAACGGTGCAATCAGCTCAGTGAGGGGGGGGGGGGGGGTTTGGGGCAACGGCGGCTTCAGTGGGATGGGGTGTAAAGCGACCATTTTCCCGAGAGGATGGGAAGACAACAGGTCAGCAATGGGCCCACATCTTGCTCCAGGGAAGATGCTTCAATGATGCAGACAGCCGACAGCCGAGAGAGCAGAGGGGGAGATGGTTGAGAGTCTGGGGGAAGAGGGGGGGGTGGGGAAGTGTGGTCACAACAACCTTACAGCGACTTTGCAAACCTTGCCTTTGAACGAGGTGTCGAAACCCGAAACACAAAATCTCAACATATAATGAAATGCTTTTTTTTCCCCCGTCGTTTATTTGGAGTTAATTGCATTAGATAGTGCCAATGAGATCAGTGGCGAAATCCCCCCTTAAAATGGCAATTACACACACACACACACACACACACACACACACCACACACTCACTCACACACACACACACTCTCACACACGCACTCACACACGCACACACACAGACACACACACACACACACACGCACACACACACAGACACACACAGACAGACACACACTCACTCACTCACACACACACACACACACACTCACACAGACACACACACACAGACACACACAGACAGACACACACACACACACACACACACACACACACACAGACACTCACACACACTCACACACACACACACACACAGACACTCACACACACACACACACACACACACACACACACACACACACACCAGCACGCAACTTAATCGGATTATATCCGAATAGAAACATCACCAAGAAATCTTGAGAAGTTTTCGCCAATAAAGGAAAAACTCTAAAAACCAAATCTGTACATTTCCTCCCATCTCTGCAGACAGAGAGAGCGTGCAGTTATATAATGACTTGGGTTTAGAATGGCTGATGAATCATGCTAAGATACTTCAAAATTGTGTGTCTTGTTGCTTTTTACTTGGCACGGCTGTGTGGCAACTCAAATTTCACTGTACCTTAATTGGCACATGTGACAATAAATTGATCTTGAAATCTTGAAGAATTTAAACTCTGGGAATAATCATCTTCCTAGTGATTCCCCCCCCCAAATAATTTAACAGGAATTTTAAATTTAGTCTAATTTCCCCCCTCCTCTCCTCTCCTCTCCCCTCCTCTCCCCTCCCCTCCCCTCCCCTCCCCTCCTCTCCTCTCCCCTCCTCTCCCCTCTCCTTTCCCCTCATCTCCCCCTCCTCTCCACTCCCCTCTCCTCTCCTCTCCCCTCCTCTCCCCTCCTCTCCCCTCCCCTCTCCTCCTCTCCTCTCCTCTCCCCTCCTCTCCTCTCCTCTCCCCTCCTCTCCTTTCCCCTCCTCATCTCTCCTCCTCTCCCCTCCTCTCCTCTCCTCTCCCCTCTCCCCTCCTCTCCTCCCATCCCCTCTCCTCCCATCCCATCCCCTCTCCTCCCATCCCCTCTCCTCTCCCCTCTCCCCCTCTCCTCCTCTCATCTCCTCTCCTCTCCTCCCTTTCTCTTCTCTGTGTTGGCAAACCCTATTTCCATGTTTTGGAGGCACTGTTAACTGTTAGGGTTTCCACCACCCCACAAAATAACCAACACGAGGGCCAGTTAAAACGATGTTACGATGCAAAACGTTTTACTGGAGAGGGGTGAGGTTTTTTTTGCTCAAAAGAGGATTAGCAGATACAGGCTGTGGTGTTTAATTGCGAGGGGGATATACGACAATACATGTTTTTTTTTACCAGTCCTAGGTACCTCTGTGCGGCCGCGAAGGGCAATTTAAACAAGACTTCACACACAACACACATTCACACAAGGGCGCAAAGAGCGGAATTAAACTGCGTTTCAATTGTTGATCTGCTTTTTAAAAGGCTCCTTCCACACAAGTGCAACATTTCCATCTACACACACACACTCACACACTCACACACACACACAGACACACACACTCACACACATATACATATACACTCACACTCACACACACACAGACACACACTCATATACACACACACACACACTCATATACACACTCACACACACACACACACACTCATATACACACTCATATACTCACTCACACTCACAAACACACACTCATATACACTCACACACACACTCTCACACACACACACTCACACCCACACGCACACACACACACACTAACACACTCACACACAGACAGGTTCATTTCAACAACACACCAATCTTTGTTTTTAACTTTTACCTTTCATTTGTCTGTGTCTATGTTTAATTTGCTCTTTCTAACCCCCCCCCCCCCTCTCCCCCTCTCCTTTTCCACCCCACTCTCTCTCTCTCTCTCTCCTCCCTCCACCACCCCCCCACCACCACCACCACCACCTTTGGGTCCCTCGACCCAAGCCCTTACCTCACATCGAAGACCGTTCACTGGATCCAAATTGGCAGCTGTAGTTTGGACACCGAGCTCTGTCGTGGGACGAGACTGGGCGACGAGCAGAAACGTGCACATCCCAGTCGGAAAATACTGTACCCCAACATTTTTGTTGTGGGGGGGTAGGCGATTTGGTTGTCTGTTTTCCTTCTCCTGTTTTCCTTCTCCCTCTCTCGCCTAACTGGAGATCTTTTTGGTTTAAGGTTTTAAAAACACCAAAATCTTCCTCAATCTCCCTCTCCCTCTCCCTCTCCCTCTCCCTCTCTGCCCTTAACGTTGGCACTAAAGGGGAGAGACAGGGGCGAGTGTGTTGTGGAACGATGTTCAAACACAAAACACAGAGGCGAGTAAATACATGATAATAATAATCATAATCATAATTAATAATGATAATGAAACCAAAATGCACACGACAAACACAAACACACACACACACACACACACACACAGCCTGTGAGAGGTCTTTAACCAAATACAACACACACAAAAAAAGGGGCGATGGAGGTTGGAAATAATCTTGCTTGCGATTGCAGACTTTGGCAATTGAGATGAATCTTCTGTTCACTCTGTGCCTTACAGTGACACCGACTGTTTCAACGAGAACGCTGCAGTTGTTTCAAGGGAGATGCATATTCAGAATGCAAGGATATTTTCCAAACTAAACTAAATATAGTTTTGGTTGGTTGGGGGGGGGTTATTTTTCTTAACGCCCTCACACATTCTGGCGAGGTTCCTTTGCTACAATAAAAACTCTCCTCCCCACCCCAACCCCACTCCAAACCAAAAAAAAACCCCAGTTTAATAAACCCAGATCAGTCTGAAGAAGGGTCTCGACCTGAAACGTCACCCATTCCTTCTCTCCTGAGATGCTGCCTGACCTGCTGAGTTACTTTGTGAATAAATACCTTCGATTTGTACCAGCATCTGCAGTTATCTTCTTATACTACCCAATAAAAGCCTCCTCGCCTCCCACAATACGTTGAATTCAGCAGAGAAAATCTATCTCCCAACAGATTAAATGAGTGGGACTTGTTGTTGACAAATGCAGAAATGTGGTGGTTGAATCGTGTCGATGTTGGGTGCGAATTCGTCATTGGTCTTCATGCAGGGCTTTGTTGGCTCAATGTTGCCAGGCACTGCATTCATCACTGGAGGCCATCGAATGTAGGCACCAAAAATGCTGGAGTAACTCAGCGGGTCAGGCAGCATCTCTGGAGAGAAGGGATGGGTGACGTTTCGGGTCGACACCCCCGTTTCTCCTTCCAGTTTCGTCCACGTATCCCCTCACGACCCTACCCCATCTCGCCTGCGCCAAGCCTATCGATGGGGGTTCACGAGTTTAAGGATTCCTAGCAGCAGAATTGGGCAATTCGGCCCATCCACTCTACTCCGCCATTCAATCATGGCTGATCGATCAAAGATGGACACTGAACGCTGGAGTGACTCAGTGCGACAGGCAGCATCTCCGGAGAGAAGGGATGGGTGACTTTTCCAGTCGAGGCCCTTCAGGCCTATCTGATCCATCTCTCCCTCTCAACCCCATTCTCATGCCTTCTCTCCATGTGCAGTTATTTTCTTACATCCCTGTTCATGTATTCTGATCCTCTCAAAATCAATGCCAACATTGCACTTGCCTTCCTCACTGCCGATTCAACTTGTAAATCGACGTCTCGGGAATGGTGCACTGGTACTGCCAAGTCCCTTTGCACCTTGGAGCTATCCTGCAGTCCCGTCCCCCCCCCCCCCCCCCCCCCCCCCGTCGGCTTGCTGGCTTCACCGTTTGTCTCCCTTGATTATCACCACTTCCACAGCCAACAATGGACTGATGTGGGACCCACCTTTCCTTTGGCCATCGATGCTGGCTCTGATTTGTCCCGTGCCTTTTCACACACCTCCAGTTCCCCTCTCCCCTGACCCTCCGCCTGAAGAAGGGTCTCGACCCGAAACGTCACCTGTTCCTTTTTCTCCAGCGGTGCTACCCGACACGCTGAGTTTCTCCGGCACGTTGTGCCTCCCTTTGTACCTTGACCTGAGGCTAAGGTACAACTGCCCCGCCATGCCCAAAGCCAACGGAGCAAGGACCCTAAGTCTTCACAGAAGGCACGGTGGCGCAGCGGTAGAGTTGCTGCCTCACAGCGCCGGAGACCCGGGTTCGATCCCGTCTGTACGGAGTTTGTACGCTCTCCCCGTGACCTGCGTGGGTTTTCTCCGGTTGCTCCGGTTTCCTCCCACGCTCCAAAGACGTGCAGGTTTCTTGTAGGTTGATTGGCTTGGTAGAAGTTGTAAGTCGTCGTTAGTGCGTGTAGGATAGTGTTAGAGCGCGTGGATCGCTGGTCGGAGCGGGCACGGTGGGTCGAAGGGCCTGTTTCCGCGCTGTGTCTCTAAACTAAACTAATCTAAACTAAACTAAACTAAACTAAACTAAAATTAGTGAAGGAGTTTCAAATTGGCTGTCCAATTTGTTAATATGTGTGGAGAGAGAAAGATCATTTGTGCTGATGAATGAACGCCCCCTCTCCAGGTACTTTCCCCTGCAACCGCACGAGATGCAACACCTGTCCCTTTACCTGCCCCCTCGACTCCATCCAAGGACCCAAACAGTCTTTCCAGGTGAGGCAGAGGTTCACCTGCACCTCCTCCCCTCCTGTGGATCGGAGGGTAGCTAACGTTGTCCCACTTTTTAAGAAAGGAGGGAGAGACAAAACGGGAAATTCTAGACCAGTTAGTCTGACATCAGTGATGGGGAAGATGCTGGAGTCAATTATAAAAGACGAAATTGCGGAGCATTTGGATCGCAGTAACAGGATCGTTCCGAGTCAGCATGGATTTACAAAGGCGAAATCATGCTTGACTAATTTACTGGAATTTTTTGAGGATGTAACTAGGAAAATGGACAGGGGAGAGTCAGTGGATGTGGTGTACCTCGACTTTCAGAAAGCCTTCGACAAGGTCCCACATAGGATATTAGTGGGCAAAATTAGATCACATGGTATTGGAGGTAGGGTACTGACATGGATAGAAAATTGGTTGGCAGACAGAAAGTAAAGAGTGAGGTTATATGGGTCCCTTTCAGAATGGCAGGCAGTAACTAGTGGGGTACCGCAAGGCTCGGTGTTGGGACCGCAGCTATTCACAATATACATCAATGACTTGGATAAAGGGATTAAAAGTAACTTTAGCAAATTTGCCGATGATACAAAGCTGGGTGGTAGTGTGAACTGTGAGGAAGATGCTATGAGGTTGCAGGGTGACTTGGACAGGTTGTGTGAGTGGGCGGATGCATGGCAGATGCAGTTTAATGTGGATAAGTGTGAGGTTATCCACTTTGGTGGTAAGAATAGGAAAACAGAGCATTATCTGAATGGTGTCAAGTTAGGAAAAGGGGACGTACAACGTGATCTGGGTGTCCTAGTGCATCAGTCACTGAAAGGAAGCATGCAGGTACAGCAGGCAGTGAGGAAAGCCAATGGAATGTTGGCCTTCATAACAAGAGGAGTTGAGTATAGGAGCAAAGAGGTCCTTCTGCAGTTGTGCAGGGCCCTAGTGAGACCACACCTGGAGTACTGTGTGCAGTTTTGGTCTCCAAATTTGAGGAAGGATATTCTTGCTATTGAGGGCGTGCAGCGTAGGTTTACTAGGTTAATTCCCGGAATGGCTGGACTGTCATATGTTGAAAGGCTGGAGCGACTAGGCTTGTATACACTGGAATTTAGAAGGATGAGAGGGGATCTTATTGAAACATATAAGATTATTAAGGGGTTGGACAAGTTAGAGGCAGGAAACATGCTCCCAAACGTCACCCATTCCTTCTCTCCCGAGACTGACCCACTGAGTTACTCCAGCATTGTGTGTCTACTAATTAGGAGTCATTGATATGTCTGGTTATTGATCCAATAACAAGAATATATTACTAAAAATGTTTCGCTCAGCAATGATAAGATAATCGGCTCGCTATTCACAAGCTGGGATGATGTTCACCTGGTATATTCATCCTGCGGAGGCTATAAGATATGAAGATGCTGTCTTATACCAAAGATAGTGATAGAGTGGCTGGAGTAATTCAAAGGGTCGGGCAGCTGGACGGGAAAGGGTGGGTGACGTTTTGGGTCGGGAATGGGGTGGGGGGGGGGGGGTGGATGGGGGGGGGGAGGGAAAGAGCTGGAGGCAAGTCTGAAGAAGGGTCTCGACCCGAAACGTCACCCATTCCTTCTCTCCTGAGATGCTGCCTGACCCGCTGGAGGCAAGTAAAGGTCAGTACCTGGGCAGGGTGGTGCCCTGGTAGGTCCATTGTTGGAGGGTGAAGGTGTGATCTCAAGAGGCCAACCATGCGGACGGCCAATGGGCCAACTTCTCGGGAGGGAGGAAGGCAACGAGGGGGAAGGGAGTGCAGGTAGAGGTTAGTTAAAGTTGGAGAATTCAACGTCCATACCGCCCTGAGTTGTAAGCTACCCAAGCGGACTATCATCTTGAGGACAGGCACAACGTGACTCAGAAGGGTCAGGCGGCATCTTTGGAGATAAGGAATAGGTGACGTTCCAGGTCGAGACAACTTCTACAGGATGAGCCGCTTGCCAGGCCAACTATGAACCTACCAGGGTGAAATACTCCAGCCCTCTCCCCTGACATCAGTCTGAAGAAGGGTCTCGACCCGAAACGTCACCCATTCCTTCTCTCCAGAGATGCTGCCTGACCAGCTGAGTTACTCCGGCATTTTGTGTCTACCGTCGATTTAAACCAGCACCTGCAGTTTTTTAAATATAAGAACATAACTGCAGATGCTGGTACAAATCGAAGGTATTTATTCACAAAATGCTGGAGTAACTCAGCGGGTCAGGCAGCATCTCGGGAGAATAAACCTGCAGGTTTTCTTTTCCCCGGTGCTCCTAATTAGTGATTGAGATAAAGCACATGTTTTCTCCTCAGCTTCCTGCAAAGTTAGTGCCATCATCATTTCCAAAGGCGGAAATATTCTCCTGAGGTACGTCCTTTTATTCTGAGGCTGTGCCCTCTGGTTCGAGATTCCCTTACCAGTGGGGACATCCTCTCCAGGGTCACTCTTACAGTCTGAGTGAATCATCCATCTCCACTCCATTCCAGTTTGAAATGTCAAGCTACTCTTAGAGATACAGTGTGGTAACAGGCCCTTCGGCCCACCGAGTCCGTGCCGTCCAGCGTTCGCCCATTAACCTTCCGAACAGTGAGCGGCCTGGAGAGAGTGGACGTGGAGAGGATGTTTCCACTAGTGGAGGAGTCTAGGACCGGAGGGCACAGCCTCAGAATTAAAGGACGTTCCTTTCGGAAGGAGATGAGGAGGAATTTCTTTATTCAGAGGGTGGTGAATCTGTGGAATTCTTTGCCACAGAAGGTTCTGGAGGCCACGTCAGTGGATATATATAAGGCAGAGACAGATAGATTCTCGATTAGTGCGGGTGTCAATGGTTATGGGGAGAAGGCAGGAGAATGGCACGGTGGCACGGTGGAGCAGCAGTAGAGTTGCTGCCTTACAGCGAATGCAGCGCCGGAGACTCAGGTTCGATCCTGACTACGGTCGCAGTCTGTACGGAGTTTGCACGTTCTCCCCGTAGACCTGCGTGGGTTTTCTCCGAGATCTTCGGTTTCCTCCCACACTCCAAAGGCGTACAGGTTTGTAGGTTAATTGGCTGGGCAAATGTAAACAATTGTCCCTAGTGGGTGTAGGATAGTGTTAGTGTGCGGGGGGGATCGCTGGGCGGCACGGACCCGGTGGGCCGAAGGGCCTGTTTCCGCGCTGTATCTCTAAATCTAAATCTAAAAAAAAAAATGGGGTTAGGAGGGAGAGATAGATCAGCCATGATTGAATCATATCATATCATATATATACAGCCGGAAACAGGCCTTTTCGGCCCACCAAGTCCGTGCCGCCCAGCGATCCCCGTACATTAACACTATCCTACACCCACTAGGGACAATTTTTACATTTACCCAGCCAATTAACCTACATACCTGTACGTCTTTGGAGTGTGGGAGGAAACCGAAGAAAACCCACGCAGGTCACGGGGAGAACGTACAAACTCCTTACAGTGCAGCACCCGTAGTCAGGATCGAACCTGAGTCTCCGGCGCTGCATTCGCTGTAAAGCAGCAACTCTACCGCTGCGCTACCGTGCCGCCCTAATGGCGGAGTAGACTTGATGGGCCGAACGGCCTCATTCTGCTCCTGTCACTTGTGAACTTAAGAGCGCATAGGTTCTATCCTACACACGAGGGACAATTTAACGTACAGACCCGCACGTCTTTGGAGTGTCTGTGGGACGTTTCCTAAATGGACAACCATCAGCTGATTCGGAACCTCAATGGTCGGGTCTCACTGGCTTTGTGAACATCATGTTCAGCCCAACTATCCCGCAGTGTTTTGATCCCCAATCAACCTCTCCATCTCACCTCCTCTCAGTGAATCTCAAGATGGGGGGGGAGGGTGGGGGGGGCGCAGCGGTAGAATTGCTGCCCCAGAGACCCGGGTTCGATCCTGACCACGGGTGCTGGCTGTATGAATCTACGGAATATCGCACCCATTTAGCACGGCTGCACATCCCCCCCGTGACGTAGAAACATAGCAACGTAGAAAAATAGGTGCAGGAGTTGGCCATGCGGCCCTTCGAGCCAGCACCGCCATTCATTGTGATCATGGCGGATCATCCAAAATCAGTACCCCATTCCTGCTTTCACCCCACATCCCTTGTTTCCGTTAGCCCGAAGGCCACAGTTTAAGAATAAGGGGTAGGCCATTTAGAACGGAGATGAGGAAGAACTTTTTCAGTCAGAGAGTGGTGAAGGTGTGGAATTCTCTGCCTCAGAAGGCAGTGGAGGCCAGTTCGTTGGATGCTTTCAAGAGAGAGCTGGATAGAGCTCTTAAGGATAGCGGAGTGAGGGGGTATGGGGAGAAGGCAGGAACGGGGTACTGATTGAGAGTGATCAGCCATGATCGCATTGAATGGCGGTGCTGGCTCGAAGGGCTGAATGGCCTACTCCTGCACCTATTGTCTATTGTATAACATAACAAAACTTTATTGTCATTCGGTATAAATACCGAACGAAATTTCAGCAGTCACAAGACACAGCAAAAAAGAAAAGAACACAGGACACACGAACCCAACACAAACATCCATCACAATGACTCCAAACACCCCCTCACTGTGATGGAGGCAACAAAACTTCCCCTCTCTTCCCCCCGCACCCACGGACAGACAGCTCGACCCCTACCGAGGCAACCGACACGCACAGCCCCCGCAAGGGGATGGAAGGCCCCGATGTCTCCTGAAAACATCCAGTGAATTGGCCTCCACTGCCCTCTGTAGCAGAGAATTCCACAGATTCACAACTCTCTGGGTGAAGAAGCCTGCGTGGGTTTTCTCCGGGCGCTCCGGCATTTCCTCCCACGCTCCAAAGACGTGCAGGTCCGTAGGTTAATTGGCCTCTGTAAATCGTGGGATAGAACTGATCGCTGGTCGGCGCGGACTCGGTGGGCCGAAGGGCCTGTTTCCAGGCTGTATCTCTAAAAATAACCCGACATTTCAAACTCGAGCAGAGAAGGATGGTCCACTCTGGCGGTATGAGTGACCCTGGATAGAGTGGATGCGGAGAGGATGTCTCCACGGGTCAGGGAGTCTCGGATCGGAGGGCATAGCCTCGGAATTAAAGGACGTACCTTTTCCGGAAGGCGATGAGAAAATAAGTAAATAAATAAATAAATAAATAAATAGAGCTGCTTAATTGGCTTCCTGTTCCCACCCCCACTATCCACTCTCCCAGGCCCATGGATCACTTTAATGTCAACTCCCACTGTAGTTAATGTGTTGGAAGGAACTGCAGATGCTTGTTTAAAACCGAAGATAGACACAAAATGCTGGAGGAACTCAGCGGGACAGGCAGCATCTCTAAAGAGAAGGAATGACAATAGACAATAGGTGCAGGAGGAGGCCATTTGGCCTTTCGAGCCAGCACCGCCATTCAATGTGATCACGGCTGATCATTCACAATCAGTACCCCGTTCCTGCCTTCTCCCCATACCCCCCTGACTCCGCTATCCTTGAGAGCTCTATCCAGCTCTCTCGTGAGAGCATTCAGAGAATTGGCCTCCACTGCCTTCTGAGGCAGAGAATTACACAGATTCACAACTCTCCGACTGAAAAAGTTTTTCCTCGTCTCCGTTCTACATGGACGACCCCCTTATTCTTGGGCGACGTTTTGGGCCGAGACCCTTCTTCGGTCTGAGGGTCAGGGGGAGAGGGAGACATAGAGATATGGGAGGGTGAGGCGTGAAATGACAGATCAAAGGGGATGCTGGTCGAGTGGTGCATCGTTAGCGGAGGGGAAGGTGACAACGAGGCACACGGTTGGAAAGATTTAATCGGGAGGACAGCAAACTAGTCGAACTATCATATCATATCATATATAAACAGCCGGAAACAGGCCTTTTCGGCCCTCCAAGTCCGCGCCGCCCAGCGATCCCCGTACATTAACACTATCCTACACCCACTAGGGACAATTTTTACATTTACCCAGCCAATTAACCTACATACCTGTACGTCTTTGGAGTGTGGGAGGAAACCGAAGAAAACCCACGCAGGTCACGGGGAGAACGTACAAACTCCTTACAGTACAGCACCCGTAGTCAGGATCGAAACTGAGTCTCTGGCGCTGCATTCGCTGTAAAGCAGCAACTCTACCGCTAGGCCACCGTGGAGGGGACATAGAGAGAGAGAACGGTCTCGACCCGGAACGTCACCCATTCCTTCTCTCCGGAGACGCTGCCTGACCCACTGAGCGACCCCAGCCTTCTGTGTCGGTCCCACTGAACTGACACGGAGGGTAAACAATTTAAGAAGAAAGCACACCGCGACAATATCAAGTTTAATCCATGTTTGGAAACATGCTGTTACTCATTAATAATAAATAGATCATTTAGAGGCGTTTGATGAAATGAGACAGTGATGTGTACATTGGCGAGATTCAGTCGGGCAGAGAGCAATTATCAGATTAGTATTCACGCTCGCAAAGGCCAGCCTGCCCAAGCCAGGACTCGGAGAATGATCTCGTTTCCTTGTGACGTTGTTGATACTTCCCGGGGGACTGATTCTGGATGATCAGCCGTGATCATATTGAATGGCTCGAAGGGCCGAATGGCCTACTCCCGCGCCTATTTTCTATGCTTCCATGTTTCTATATCTTTCACCCAAAAAGGGTGGTGGGTGTGTGGAACGAGCTCTGCCAGAGGAGGTAGTTGAGGCTGGGACTATCCCAACGTTTAAGAAACGGTTAGATAGGTACGTGGATAGGACGGGTTTGGAGGGGTATGGACCAAGAGCGGGCAGGTGGGACTAGGGTAGCTGGGGCATTGTTGGCCGGTGTGGGAAAGTTGGGCTGTTTCCACGCTGTATCACTCTGCGATTCTCTGATTCTCTGTGATTCCGCCTCCTGCTTCCATCACGGCAGAAATCCCATTCCTTATTCTCCTGCCCGTTTGTTTTCAACTCAGAACGTGAGCATGCGATTCACTCCCACTTCACCAAACGCCTCCCTTTCCAGGTTTGAAAAATATATATATACTCCCTTCTAGATATTGCAAATAAAGGAAAAGTTCAGAGAGACGGGCAGGAAGGAACTGCAGGTGAAGATAGACACAGAACGCTGGAGTAACTCAGCGGGTCAGGCAGCATCTCTGGAGAGAAGGAACAGGTGACGTTTCGGGTCGAGACCCTTCTTCAGACTGAGAGTCAGGGTTAGGGTTGCCTACTGTCCCGTATAAGCCGGGACATCCTGTATTTTGGGCTAAATTGGTTTGTCCCGTACGGGACCGCCCTTGTCCCGTATTAGGCCTGGGGGCCGCTGTAGGCCCGGACAGTGTAGGCCCGGACAGTGTAGGCCCGGACACTGTAGGCCCGGACACTGTAGGCCCGGACACTGTAGGCCTGGACACTGTAGGCCCGGACAGTGTAGGCCCGGACACTGTAGGCCCGGACACTGTAGGCCTGGACACTGTAGGCTTGGACACTGTAGGCCCAGACACTGTAGGCCCGGACACCGTAGGCCCGGACAATGTAGACCCGGACACTGTAGGCCCGGACACTGTAGGCCCGGACACTGTAGGCCCGGACACTGTAGGCCCGGACACTGTAGGCCCGGACACTGTAGGCCCGGACACTGTAGGCCCGGACACTGTAGGCCTGGACACTGTAGGCCCGGACAGTGTAGGCTAACGGAGTGTGTTCGGGGAGCGGGGCCCAGTGTGTTCGCCTGATGGAGGTTGCGTAGCAACCCGCCTCCCGGCCCGGGCGGCCGCCATTTGTGGAGCGGGAGCACGTGGCCGCTGGCTGGGTGAGGTCACGACGGGCGCGGGGCGGTGACGTCACCTTGTCCTGTATTTGGGAGTGAGATAGTTGGCAACCACTCAGTCAGGGGGAGATGGAGACATAGAGATATGCGCTGTGTGTCTCTAAACTGAACTAAACTAAACTAAACAGACACTGGAATAGATTGGGAAGAGTGGTGTTGATGCAGTGGTTAACTTTCCCAGAACTTACCAGTGAACCAAAGGCCTGAACTAACAATGCAAAAGACACAATCCCAAACCTGGTCTGACAGCCGGCAGCTGGAGAATGTTGTTTCAGTTCATTAAGAAGGGCGAGTCCGTGGCCATGAGAGTACATCTGGCCCATCGTATCCTGGAGGGCAAGCAGCCTGCTCCCCCTACCTGACTCCAAACTCACAGCCAACCACCTGCCTTCCAAAATGGCCGCACACCACTCAATGGGCGGCACACAGTGGCAGAGTTGCTGCCTCACGGCGCCAGAGACCTGGGTTCCATTCCGGCTACAAGTGCTGTCTGTACGGAGTTTGCACGCTCTTCCCTGCCTGGGTTTTCTCCGAGATCTTCGGTTACACCCCACACTCCAAAGACGTGCGGGTTTGTAGATTAGGAGGACATGGGTTCACGGTGAAGGGGAAAAGATTTAATAGGAATCCGAGGGGTCACTTTTTTCACACAGAGGGTGGTGGGCGTGTGGAACGAGCTGCCAGAGGAGGTCGTTGAGGCTGGGACTATCCCTTCATTTAAGAAACAGTTGGACAGGTACATGGATAGGACAGGCTTGGAGGGTTATGGACCAAGCACCGGCAAGTGGGACTAGTGTAGCTGGGACATTTATGGCCGGTGTGGGCGGGTTGGGCCGAAGGGCCTGTTTACACACTGTATCAATCCATGTCTCTATGACTCCATGACATATAATGGACTCCTCCTGCACCTATTGTCCATTGTCTATTGTCTAAAACGTGTCACCCGCTCTGACCACATCATCAAAAACCTCTTTCTCATCAAGGGGACAATGTTCCCTGAACACCTCCGCTCAGTCTGCCCAAACCTACCTGATCTCCCGGTGGCTCAGCACTTCAACTTCCCCTCCCATTCCCACACTGACCTTTCTGTCCTGGGCCTCCTCCATTGTCAGAGTGAGGCCCAGCGCAAACTGGAGGAGCAGCACCTCATATTTCGCTTGGGCAGCTCACACCCCAGCGGTACGAACATTAATAATAATAATAATGCATTTTATTTATATAGCGCTTTTCATATACTCAAAGACGCTTTACAGAGATTTTGAGAACATAGGGAAATGAATAAATAGATAAATAAGTAAATAAATAAATGAACAGAGAAAGGAGACAGAAGGTGAGGTGACGGTCAGTGGTTGAAGGCAGTGCTGAACAGGTGAGACTTCAGCGATGTTTTGAATGTGGTGAGTGTGGGGGAGTCTCTAACGGTTTGGGGTAGTGAGTTCCATAGGGTGGGAGCAGCGATGGAGAAAGCCCTGTCCCCCCAGGATCTGAGTTTAGTCCGGATGTGGGGGGATAGGAGATTGGCAGCGGCAGAGCGGAGGGTGCAGGTGGGAGTGTGTCTGTGGAGGAGGTCAGTCAGGTAGGATGGGGCCAGGTTATGGAGGGCTTTGTAGGTTATGAGGAGGATTTTGTACTGGATTCTCTGGGGGATGGGGAGCCAGTGGAGTTTGTAAAGGACGGGGGTGATATGGTCACGGATCGAGGTGTGTGTGAGTAGACGGGCAGCGGAGTTTTGAATGTATTGAAGTTTATTGATGATTTTTGAGGGTGCGCCATAGAGGAGGCTGTTGCAGTAGTCCAGACGGGAGGTGATGAAGGCGTGGATGAGGGTTTCTGCAGCTGTGGAGGAGAGGGATGGATGGAGACGGGCAATGTTTTTGAGGTGGAAGAAGGCTGTCTTTGTGATGTGTTTGATGTGTTTGTCGAAGGAGAGGGTTTGATCAAGGATGATTCCAAGGTTCCGGATGTGAGGTGAGGTGGATACTGGGAGACCATCAATGTTGAGGATGAAGTTTTGGGTGGATTTGGTGAGCGTTTTTGGACCAATGATGATGATTTCAGATTTGTTGCAATTGAGTTTGAGGAAGTTTGATTGAAGCCAAGATTTTATTTCAGTAATGCAGTTTGTCAGTGTAGAGTGTGTGGTGGGGGAAATTGACTTGGTGGAGATGAGGAGCTGGATATCATCGGCGAAGCAGTGGAAGTTGAGACCATGACGGCGGATTAATTGACCAAGGGGGAACAGGTAGAGGATGAAGAGGAGGGGGCCAAGGACTGAGCCTTGGGGGACACCTTGGGGGAGGGGAGCGGTGGGGGATTTACAGTTGTTAATGGAGATGAACTGGTGTCTGTCAGAGAGGTAAGATTTGAACCAGGATAGGGCTGTGCCGGTGATGTTAAGGGAGGTTTCAAGTCGGGTGAGGAGAATGGAGTGATTTATGGTGTCAAAGGCGGCGCTGAGGTCAAGTAGGATGAGGATGTTGAGGTTGCCAGCGTCGGAGGAGAGGAAAAGGTCCTTTGTGATTTTGGGGAGCGCAGTTTCAGTACAGTGGTTGGAGCGGAATCCGGATTGGAAAGTTTCATACAGGTTATTGGTAGAGAGGACATTGACTTCTCCAACTTCAAGTAACCCTTGCTTTCCCTCTCTCTCTCCATCCCCCTCCCCCTTCCCACTTCTCCGACCGGCCTTACTGCCTCCGACCACATTTTGTCTCTGTTTGCATTGTTGTTACCTTTTCCCAACGACCAATGGTCCATTCTACATTTTCCTCGACCTCCATCCCCTTTGTCCTGTTTTCACACCTTACACTTCCTTATCTCAATAGACAATAGACAATAGACAATAGGTGCAGGAGGAGGCCATTCGGCCCTTCGAGCCAGCACCGCCATTCAATGTGATCATGGCTGATCATTCTCAATCAGTACCCCGTTCCTGCCTTCTCCCCATACCCCCTGACTCCGCTATCCTTAAGAGCTCTATCTAGTTCTCTCTTGAATGCATTCAGAGAATTGGCCTCCACTGCCTTCTGAGGCAGAGAATTCCACAGATTCACAACTCTCTGACTGAAAATGTTTTTCCTCGTCTCAGTTCTAAATGGCCTACCCCTTATTCTTAAACTGTGGCCCCTGGTTCTGGACTCCCCCTACATTGGGAACATGTTTCCTGCCTCTAACGTGTCCAACCCCTTAATAATCGTATACGTTTCGATAAGATCTCCTCTCGTCCTTCTAAATTCCTGTGTCTCCCTCTCCCCTGACATCACTCTGAAGAAGGGTCTCGACCCGAAACGTTGCCCATCCCTTCCCTCCCGAGATGCCACCGGTCCCGCTGAGTTACGCTGGCATTTTGTGCCCGTCTTCCAAGGGGATACTGACGTTGACTTGTTAGAATCCACCATCGTCCCTCATGTTGGCACATCTTCTTGGTAAAGAGACGAGAACTGAGCATTGTGCCATTGCCCAAGTGATCCTTCATGGTTAGCTAATGTTCAGTACATGAATAACACAGATTGTAATTGAAAATGTCAACTCCGACATTCTGCATTACTGATTTTCTTTCATCAATAATATATATCCTGAAATAAAATGTTAGATGCTATTCCAGGACGATTTAAATTCTACTTTCTTGCTAATGGATACAGAGGCAGGAGCAAACGCTAATGTTTTAGATTGCTTTCTCTGAAGCACCAGAGGAAGAGGCATCGGAAACTTTACCCGAACAGTGAGCGGCCTGGATAGAGTGGATGTGGAGAGGATGTTTCCACCGGTGGGAGAGTCTAGGACCAGAGGGCACAGCCTCAGGATTAAAGGTCGTTCCTTTAGGAAGGAGATGAGGAGGAATTTCTTTAGTCAGAGGGCGGTGAATCGGTGGGATTCATTGCCACAGACGGCTGTGGAGGCCAAGTCAGTGGATATATTTAAGGCAGAGATAGATAGATTGTTGATTAGTGCGGGTGTCAGGGGTTACGGGGAGAAGGCAGGAGAATGGGGTTAGGAGGGAGAGATAGATAGAAACATAGAAACATAGACAATAGGTGCAGGAGTAGGCCATTCGGCCCTTCGAGCCTGCACCGCCATTCAATATGATCATGGCCGATCATCCAACTCAGTATCCCGTACCTGCCTTCTCTCCATACCCCCTGATCCCTTTAGCCACAAGGGCCACATCTAACTCCCTCTTAAATATAGCCAATGAACTGGCCTCAACTACCTTCTGTGGCAGAGAATTCCACAGATTCACCACTCTCTGTGTGAAAAAAAACGTTCTCATCTCGGTCCTAAAAGACTTCCCCCTTATCCTTAAACTGTGACCCCTTGTTCTGGACTTCCCCAACATCGGGAACAATCTTCCTGCATCTAGCCTGTCCAACCCCTTAAGAATTTTGCAAGTTTCTATAAGATCCCCCCTCAATCTTCTAAATTCCAGCGAGTACAAGCCGAGTCTATCCAGATCAGCCATGATTGAATGGCGCGGGGGACGTGCTGGGCCGAATGGCCTAATTCTGCTCCTATCACTTCTGACTCTTCTGAGAGGAATTCTGATGGAGGTTTTCCTCGAATTATGTTTTGGGGGGGTGGGGGGAAGGCACAGATAAGGTAGACAGTCAGAACCTTTTTTCCCCAGAGTGGTAATGTCAAATATTAGAGGGCACAGCTTTAAGAGGGAGAGGGGCAAGGTTTAAAGGAGACGTGCGTGGCATGTTTTATTTTACACAGAGGGTGGCGGGTGTGTGGAATGCCGCACAGCACCAGAGACCCGTGTTCGATCCTGACCATGGGTGCTGCCTGTACGGAGTTCGAACGCTCTCCCTGTGATACGCCTGCGTGGGTTTTCTCCGGGTGCTCCGGTCTCCTCCCAAAGACGTGCAGGTTTGCGGGCTCATTGGTTTCTGTAAAGTGGCCCTCGTGTGTCGGATGCGAAAGTGGGGATAACGTAGAACTAGAGCGCGGGGCGGTCGATGGTCGGCACGGACTCGGCGGGCCGAAGGGCCTGTTTCCGCGCTGTATCTCGAAACTAAACTAAACTAAACCTGGAAATTAGTATAACATCATCAGGTTCGGCACGGACATTGTGGGCTGAAGGGCCTGTTCCTGTGTTGTGTTTTTCTATGTCCTCGGTTCTAATGATGTCCGCACGATATCTAACGATATCATGTACCTGCACACTGTAAATGGCTCCATTGTAATCATGTGCTGTCTTTCCGCTGACTGGTGGTTAGCGCGCAACAAAAGCTTTTCACTGTACCTCGGTACACGTGACAATACGCTGAACGGGACTGACCTGCATGCTCTTCCCGCTGCCAAGCAGACAGAAGGCGGTGGCGAGGCGGTAGAGTTGCTGCCTTACAGCGCTTACAGCGCCGGAGATCCAGGTTCGATCCCGACCACGGGCGCTGTCTGTATGGAGTTTGTACGTTCTCCCCGTGACCCGCGCGGGTTTTCTCCGAGATCGTCGGTTTCCTCCCACACTCAAAGACGTGCAGGTAATTGGCTTGGTATAAGTGTGAATTGTCCCCAGCGTGCATTGGGCAGTGTTAGTGTGCGGGGATCGCTGGTCGGCGCGGACACGGTGGGCCGAAGGGCATCTGTCTCTGAACTAAACTAAACCTTAAAGGGTTTTCGAGCTGGAGATGCGCTGGGTTCTCTCAGTTCATCTGCAGTCCCAAGCAGTTGACACAACACTTGCACTTTAATTAATGCCTTGTACACTTTGCCTTTCACACTTTCCAGACCGCTGGCAATTTGATATTAAATCAAAAGCCACGGGCGAGAAGCATTTACTCTCTGCAATCGATAACCAGGACGAGCAAGGAGGGTGTTCTGCACTTTTGATGCGAAGGAGATAAAGAAAAAAGGGCAGTTAACTGTAAAAGCAAAATGTTATTGGGAAGTGAGAGACCATTTATCATGATTCTGTGTCGCAGGTTCAGGGAGCAATGTCATAAAGCTGTGCAGACAAAGAACTTCAGATGCTGGTATGTGGCAAAGATAGATAGACACAAAGTGCTGCTGTAACTCAGCGGGTCAGGTTAGCATCTCTGGAGAAAAAGGATGGGTGACGTCTCAGGCAGGGACCCTTCTAGACAATAGACAATAGACAATAGGTGCAGGAGGAGGCCATTCAGCCCTTCGAGCCAGCACCGCCATTCAATGTGATCGTGGCTGGGATTTAGAAGGATGAGAGGGGATCTTATCGAAAACGTATAAGATTATTAAGGGGTTGAGGCAGGAAACATGTTCCCAATGTTGGGGGAGTCCAGAACAAGGGGCCACAGTTTAAGAATAAGGGGTAGGCCATTTAGAACGGAGATGAGGAAAAAGGTTTTCAGTCAGAGTGTTGTGAATCTGTGGAATTCTCTGCCTCAGAAGGCAGTGGAGGCCAGGTCTCTGAATGCATTCAAGAGAGAGCTGGATAGAGCTCTTGAGGATAGAGGAGTCGGGGGGTATGGGGAGAGGGCAGGAACGGGGTACTGATTGAGAATGATCAGCCATGATCACATTGAATGGTGGTGCTGGCCCGAAGGGCCGAATGGCCTCCTCCTGCACCTATTGTCTATTGGCTGATCATTCACAATCAGTACCCCGTTCCTGCCATTCAATGTGCTCATGGCTGATCATTCTCAATCAGTACCCCGTTCCTGCCCTCTCCCCATACGCCCTGACTCCGCTATCCTTAAGAGCTCTATCTAGCTCTCTCTTGAATGCATTCAGAGAATTGGCCTCCACTGCCTTCTGAGGCAGAGAATTCCACAGCTCTCTCCCAAGCACTGGGATCGGGTGTCGTTCTGGATGTGGGCTTGTAGATTCACGGAGGTGCAAACGCAAAGAGCACAAGAATCAAGTCTGCCCTCCATTTGCCTTGAACCCCATCCCCTTTGATGTCACGTTTTCACACCTTACACTTCCTTACCTCAGCGTCCCCCCTCTCCCCTGACGCTCAGTCCGAAGAAGGGTCTCGACCCGGAACGTCACCCACTCCTCCTCCTCCTCTCCGGAGATGCTGCCCGTCCCACTCGGGTTACTCCAGCATTTTGCGTCTATCTTCGGTCTAAACCAGCGCCTGCAGTTCCTTCCCTCACACTAAGTGAAACCACAAGCCGTTTCTCACATTCTGATGAAGCTTAATTACCTGTCAAAAGCACAGTCGAATCAAACATTTAGAAATTGTTTGTGGTTCATTACTCACACGCGCATGGCTTTATTAATTGTGCATGAGCTGTGTAGCCGGGACACAGTCTCGTCTCCTCTGCCAGGCTGATGTCTCACAATAGACAATAGGTGCAGGAGGAGGCCATTCGGCCCTTCGAGCCAGCACCACCATTCTATGGGATCATGGCTGATCATTCTCAATCAGTACCCCGTTCCTGCCTTCTCCCCATACCCCCTGACTCCGCTATCCTTAAGAGCTCTATCTAGCTCTCTCTTGAAAGCATTCAGAGAATTGGCCTCCACCGCCTTCTGAGGCAGAGAATTCCACAGATTCACAACTCTCTGAATGAAATAGTTCTTCCTCATCTCAGTTCTAAATGGCCTACCCCTTATTCTTAAACTGTGGCCCCTTGTTCTGGACTCCCCCAACATTGGGAACATGTTTCCTGCCTCTAACGTGTCCAACCCCTTAATAATCTTATACGTTTCGATAAGATCCCCTCTCATCCTTCTAAATTCCAGCGTGTACAAGCCTAGTCGCTCCAGTCTTTCAACATATGATAGTCCCGCCATTCTGGGAATTAACCTAGTAAACCTACGCTGCACGCCCTCAATAGCAAGAATATCCTTCCTCAAATTTGGAGACCAAAACTGCACACAGTACTCCAGGTGCGGTCTCACTAGGGCCCGGTACAACTGCAGAAGGACCTCTTTGCTCCTAAGCTCAGGCTGGGACTCATCGTTGAGTATGGTTTATTGTCACGTGCGCCGAGGTACAGTGAAAAGTATTTTGTTGCGTGCTAACCAGTCAGCGGAAAGACAACGGGCGATTACAGTCGAGGCGCCCACCATGTGCAGAACTCTGACACTTTGTAACCTGATTTCCTGATAGACTCAAAACGCCGGAGTAACTCAGCGGGACAGGCAGCATCTCCGGAGAGAAGGAACGGGCGGCGTTTCGGGTCGAGACCCTTCTTCAGACTTCACCCATCACGAAACGTCATCCATCCCTTCTCTCCTGAGATGCTGCCTGATCCGCTGAGTTACTCCAGCTTTTTGTGTCCATCTTCAGTTTAAACCAGCGTCTGCAGTTCCCCCCAACTCTCTTCCCCCTGAATGGTCCGGAGGTCACCAATGAGATAGGCAACAGACCCTTCTTCAGACTGACAAGTCAGGCGAGAGGGGAATAAGGAGATACTGACGGTGAGGTGGAGAGTTACAGAACAAATGAATGAAAGATTTGCAAAATAACGAAGCTGATTTGGTCGACACAACTCCAATAGTCTGCCTTTATTACGATCGTTATGTCCCGACTCTTAAGAAATCAATCATTCTTGTAACAAATAGACCCGGAACATCGCCCATCCCTTCTCTCCAGAGATGCTGTCTGTCCCGCTGAGTTACTCCAGCTTTTTGTGTCCATCTTCAGTTTAAACCAGCACCTGCAGTTCCCCCCAACTCTCTTCCCCCTGAACGGGTTCCCCTACCCCGCACCCCCATCACTGCACCCCCTCTCTGTTCATTAAGAGAGAGTTGGATAGAGCTCTAGGGGCCTAGTGGAATCAAGGGATATGGGTAGAAGGCAGATTGTGGATGATCAGCCATGATCACAGTGAATGGCGGTGCTGCCTCGAAGGGCCGAATGGCCTCCTCCTGCACCTATTTTCTGTGTTTCTAAGTTTCTATAAGATGGGCGGCACGTTGGCACAGCGGTAGAGTTGCTGCCTCGCAGCGCCAGAGACGCGGGTTCGATCCCGACAACGGGCGCCGTCCGTACGGAGTTTGTACCTTCTCCCCATGACCTGCGTGGGTTTTCTCCGAGATCTACGGTTTCCTCCCACACTCCAAAGACGTGCAGGTTTGGAGGTTACTTGGCTTGGTATAAATGTAAAATTATCCCTAATGTGTGTAGGATAGTGTTAATGTGCGGGGTTCGCCCGGTCGGTGCGGACTCGGTGGGCCGAAGGGCCTGTTTCCGCGCCGTATCTCTAAACTAAGCTAAACTAATGAACCAGTCTGAAGAAGGGTCTCGGGGAAGTCCAGAACAAGGGGTCACAGTTTAAGGATAAGGGGGAAGTCTTTTAGGACCGAGATGAGAACGTTTTTTTTCACACAGAGAGTGGTGAATCTGTGGAATTCTCTGCCACAGAAGGTAATTGAGGCCAGTTCATTGGCTATATTTAAGAGGAAGTTAGATGTGGCCCTTGTGGCTAAAAGGATCAGGGAGTATGGAGAGAAGGCAGGTACGGGATACTGAGTTGGATGATCAGCCATGAAAATATTGAATGGCGGTGTAGGCTTGAAGGGCCGAATGGCCTCCTCCTGCACCTATTTTCTATGTTTCTATGTTTCGATGAAACGTCGCCCATTCCTTCTCTCCAGAGATGCTGCCTGTCCCGCTGAGTTACTCCAGCGTAAACTAAGGATTGGGTTCCCCTTGCTAACTGTAAATGTGCGAGGAAAATCAGCTCAGCCGGAGAAATGGAACATAATATGCAAAGTCGCTGCTAAATTATCATATTTGATAATAATTCTTTTTCAATTAATTGAATTATTCATGTTATTCATGTAACAAACAAACCCATGTCATCTTTCAAATCTCCAAGCCCCTCACGTGATTAGCATCATGAACAAAATCCAATTAATTCTGCCACAAGAGGAATTAAGTAGGCCAGGCTTACAATGGAGGCAAAGAAAAATACCCTCAAAGAATGCAGGCATTCCCTCATCAGAACCTCACCCTTGGCGCAGGAGACCCGGGTTCGATCCCGACCACGGGCGCTGTCCGTACGGAGTTTGTACGTTCTCCCCGTGAACTGCGTGGATTTTCTCCGAGATCTTCCATTTCCTCCCACACTCCAAAGTCGCGCAGGTTTGGAGGTTAATTGGCTTGGTGTAAATGTCAGAGGGTGGTGAATCTGTGGGATTCTTTGCCGCTGAAGGCTGTGGAGGCCAAGTCAGTGGATATT
>NC_135992.1:7506074-7523574 GCF_053455715.1 Rhinoraja longicauda
AGAGAGAGAGAGAGAGAGAGAGAGAGAGAGAGAGAGAGAGAGAGAGAGAGAGAGAGAGAGAGAGAGAGAGAGAGAGAGAGAGAGAGATTGGAGAGAAAATACAGTGAAAGGAGACAGAGAGACACACACATTTACCGAGAGAGCATCAGTTAGACAGACATAGAATGACAGGCAGACAGCCAGGAGTAAAGAGAGAGACACAAATAAAGAGAGACAGGCAGACAAGGAGAGACACAGAGAGATATACAGAGACAGACAGACAGAGACAGGGAAACAGAGAGTCGATGACAGAGAGAAAAAGATGCAAAGAATTGAGAGACAAACGGACAAGGAGAGACAAAGAGAGAGAATAAACAGACAGGTGTAGAGAGAGACAGTCAGGGGTTGGAGGGAAAGACATGCAAAGAGTTGTACGGATAAGTACAGGTGTCGGGGGTTGTGGGGAGAAGGCAGGAGAATGGGGTTAGGAGGGAGAGATAGATCAGCCATGATTGAATGGCGGAGTAGACTTGATGGCCGAATGGCCTAATTCTGCTCCGAGAACTGTTATTTATTCCCTTGTCACGTATCTACACACTGACGAAGGGCCTCGACCCGAAACGTCGCCCATTCCTTCTCTCCAGAGATGCTGCCTGTCCCGCTGAGTTACTCCAGCGTTTTGGATCGGTACGCTGTAAATGCAATCGTGTAGATTGTAATCGTGTTTTGTCCTTTCCGCTGACTGGTTAGCGCGCGGCAAAAAAGCTTTTCACTGTACCCCGGCCCACCGGGTCCGCGCCGCCCAGCGATCCCCGCACATTAACACTATCCTACGCCCACTATGGACAGTTTTTACATTTACCCTAAGCCAACAAACCTGTCGCCTTTGGAGTGTGTGAGGAAACCGAAGATCTCAGAGAAAACCCACGCAGGTCACGGGGAGAAAGAACGTACAAACTCCGTACAGGCGGCGCCCGTAGTCGGGATGGAACCCAGGTCTCCGGCGCTGCATTCGCTGTAAGGCGGCAACTCTACCGCTGCGCCACCGCGACCACCTTGTTCTACACCTCTCTACATCACTGTCTGTATCTCTCGTTTCCCTCTCCCCCCTGACTCTCAGTCTGAAGAAGGGTCTCGACCCGAAACGTCACCTGTTCCTTCTACCCAGAGATGCTGCCTGACCCGCTGAGTTACTCCAGATTTTTGTGTCTATCTTCGGTTTTAAACCAGCACCTGCAGTTCCTTCCTGCATATTTAAACAAGATTACACAGCTGTCTGTACGGAGTTTGCACGTTCTCCCCGTGACCTGCGTGGGGTTTCCCCCGGGGTCTCCCGGTTTCCTCCCGCACTCCAAAGACGTACAAGTTTGTACTTTGTAGAGCAGTCCTTTGAAGAATCCAGGGATGAGGGTTTGGCGAGAATGAGGCGTTTTGGTTTCTGATCAGATCAGAGATTTTAATTTCCCCTTTTATTCTCTTGTTAATTAGACTTTAGGCTCGAGAGATACAGCGTGCAAACAGGCCCTTCGGCCCACCAAGTCCGCTCCAATCAGCAATCACTCTGTACATTAGCACCATCTTCCCCACTAGGGACAATTTTTACAATTTTACCAGAGTAGACTCGATGGGCTGAATGGCCCCTGTGACTGATGTCCTTGTGAACCTGCAAACCTGTACATGTTTGGAGTGTGGGAGGAAACCGGAGCACCCGGAGAGAACCCACGCAGGTCACGGGGAGAACGTACAAACTCCAGTGCAGACGGCGCCCGTAGTCGGGATGGAACCCGGGTCTCCGGCGCTGCATTCGCTGTTAAGGTGGCAACTCTACCCGCTGCGCCACCGTGACCGCCCCAGAAAGAGAAAGAGAGAGAATGAAAGAAAGAGAGAGACAGACAGATTGATATACACACGAAGGAGAGAGAGACAGAGAGAGAGAGAGAGACAGAGGAGCCTCCAGCAGAGGATGGGAACGGTGTAGACGGACTGGGATAATGGGGAATGAAGGTGAGTTGCAGAGAGTGAAGGGGAGAAATGATGGGCATGAAAAATGAATGAATCGAAGAGCGAACTGGAGGAGTCTCAGGAGCGTCGATGGCCACCGTGGTGAGAGAAGGCAGAAGATTTACAAAGCTTTGCTGAGACGTTATTGTGGGTTCCAGGTACAGTCGGAGCTGCAGGCAAGCTGAGACAGAGAGAGAGAGATACTGGCAGGGGAGTGCACAGCAGGGCAGGAGAGAAGTGTCGGAACTAACAGCAGATGCTGGTTTAAACCGAAGGTAGAACTGGAAAAGGGTCTCGACCCGCAGCATCACCCGTCCCTTCTCTCCACAGATGCCGCCTGTCCCGCTGAGTTACTCCAGCTTTTTGTGTCTATTTTTAGTGAAGAGGGAAACATCTCCTTTGATGTCTCGTTTTCACACCTTGCCCTTCCTTATCTCTGTGCCTCCCTCTCCCCTGACTCTCAGTCTGAAGAAAGGGTCTCGACACGAAACGTCGCCCATTCCTCCTCGCCACAGATGCTGCCTGCCCCGCTGAGTCACTCCAGCATTTTGGTGTCAACCGGCATCTGCAGTTCCTCCTAAGGGTGTCACGCAGCGGTTAGAGTGCACGCAGCGCCGGAGACCCGGGTTCGATCCCGACTACGGGTGCTGTCTGCGCGGAGTTTGTACCTTCTCCCCGTGACCCGAGTGGGTTTTCTCCGGGTGCTCCGGTTTCCTCCCACACTCCAAAGGCATGCAGATCTGCAGGTTAATTGGCTTGGCGTATAAATGTCCAATAAAAATGTAAATTGTCCCTGGTGTGTGTGTAGGATAGTGTTAATGTGTGCGGGGCGGGGGGATCGCTGGGCGGCGCGGACTCGGTGGGCCGAAGGGCCTGTTTCCGCGCTGTATCTCCAAACTCCACGCCTTCATCACCTCCCGTCTGGACTACTGCAACAGCCTCCTCTATGGCGCACCCTCAAAAAACATCAGTAAACTTCAATACATTCAAAACTCCGCTGCCCGTCTGCTCACCCACACCCCGATCCGTGACCATATCACCCCCGTCCTTTACAAACTCCACTGGCTCCCCATCCCCCAGAGAATCCAGTACAAAATCCTCCTCATGACCTACAAAGCCTCCATAACCTGGCCCCATCCTACCTGACCGACCTCCTCCACAGGCACACTCCCACCTGCACCCTCCGCTCTGCCGCTGCCAATCTCCTATCCCCCCACATCCGGACCAAACTCAGATCCTGGGGGGACAGGGCTTTCTCCATCGCTGCTCCCACCCTATGGAACTCACTACCCCAAACCGTCAGAGACTCCTCCTCACTCACCACATTCAAAACATCACTGAAGTCTCACCTGTTCAGCACTGCCTTCAACCACTGAAGGTCACCTCACCTTCTGTCTCCTTTCTCTGTTCGTTTACTTATTTATCTATTTATTCACTTCCCTATGTTCTTTAAATCCCTGTAAAGCGTCTTTGAGTATATGAAAAGCGCTATATAAATGTAATGCATTATTATTATTATTATTACTATAAACCAAACTAAAACGGAGGGAATCCGGGGAAGTGGGGTTGGCAGAGGAATGAAAAACTGAGGGCATAAGGTCACCAAAAGATTTCCGATGGTAGGACAGGCATGAAGGGCTGAATGGCCTGCCCTAGGGTTGCCAACTTCCTCACTCCCAAATGGGGGACAATGGGTGACATCACCGCCCCGCGCCCCCACGTGACCTCGCCCAGCCAGCGGCCACGTGCTCCCGCTCCACCAATGGCGGCCGCCACCCTTTGTCCCTTATTTGGGAGCGAGGAAGTTGGCAACCCCACTAATACGGGACAATGGGCAAGTCCCGTACGGGACAAACCATTTTAGCCCAAATATAGGGGACGTCCCGGCTAATACGGGACAGTTGGCAGCCCTACGCCGACTTCTATTCTTAGGAAAATGAACGAGGAGGATAACCCAGGAGCAGAGGAATGAAGAGATGGTCTGACTGATGACACAAACAGTCCTGTTGTCGTGGCCACACTAATCACTGAAATAATTAGCCCTCCACACTTGTTTCTTTGTTCCCAGGGAGATGTCTGCAATCAAATGGAATTCAATTTGTCCTCCGAGCTTGTTCCATCGATTAGTTCCACCGTTGTCTTAAGATTAGCATCCTCGGCAGAGCGAAGATCGTTAAAGCTGCTAAATTTAGGCAGCAACATCAATAGACAATAGGTGCAGGAGGAGGCCATTCGGCCCTTCGAGCCAGCACCGCCTTTCAATGTGATCATGGCTGATCATTCTCAATCAGTACCCCGTTCCTGCCTTCTCCCCATACCCCCCTGACTCCGCTATCCTTAACAGCTCTACCTAGCTCTCTCTTGAATGCATTCAGAGAACTGGCCTCCACTGCCTTCTGAGGCAGAGAATTCCACAGATTCACAACTCTCTGACTGAAAAAAGTTTTTCCTCATCTCCGTTCTAAACGGCCTACCCCTTATTCTTAAACTGTGGCCCCTGGTTCTGGACTCCCCCAACATTGGGAACATGTTTCCTGCCTCTAACGTGTCCAAACCCTTAATAATTCTATACGTTTCGATAAGATCCCCTCTCATCCTTCTAAATTCGAGTGTATACAAGCCTAGTCGCTCCAGTCTTTCAACGTACGACAGTCCCGCCCAGCGATCCTTGTGAGGGACATCGTTGTGAGGGACTGAGGCAAATGTCCGTGGTCACGGTGGCGCAGCGGTAGAGTTGCTGCCTCACAGCGCTTGCAGCGCCGGAGACCCGGGTTCGACCCCGACCGCAGGTGCTGCCTGTACGGAGTTTGCACGCTCTCCCCGCGACCAACGTGGGTTTACTCCGAGATCTTCGGTTTCCTCCCACACTCCAAAGACGTGCAGGTTTGTAGGTTGATTGGCTTGGTAAAGTGGTAAATTGTCCCGAGTGTGTGTAGGAGAGTGTGCGGGGATCGCTGGTCGGCGCGGACTCGGTGGGTCGAGGGGCCGGTTTCTGCGCTGTATTTCTAAATTAAACTTAACAATGGCACAGCCGTTTAACAGGAGGCAGGCTAGGTGAAAATGAGTTGCAGACGATGAGACTGAACAAGATGGCGACTTGGGTGGGCGGAGGGATGGAGAGAGAGGGGATACAAGGGTTGCTTTGAAGTTAGAGTCATCAATATTCAAAGCCGCTGGGCTGTAAGCTGCCCAAGCGGACCCCAGCCAGATTCAACGGTAAGCTTGACGAACTCAAGTCTCTGTCTTTATTGATCGTTTCACCATTGACTCATTACTTGTCGAAACCATTGGAATAGTTGAACAAAATCACTGTGAGTGGCAAAACTGAAGCCAGCGCATTATTCGAGAGAAAGACATTAATGCGGCAGTTTAGTTTAGTTTAGTTTAGAGATACAGCGCAGAAACAGGCCCTTCGGCCCACCGGGTCCGCGCCGACCAGCGATCCCCGCACACTAACACCATCCTACACACACACACACACACCAGGGACAATTTTACATTCACACCACGCCAATTAACCTACAAACCGGTACGTCTTTGGAGCGTGGGAGGAAACCAGAGATCTCGGAGAAAACCCACGCGGGTCACGGGGAGAACGTACAAACTCCGTACAGACAAGCACCCATGGTCGGGATCGAACCCGGGTCTCCGGCGCGGTGAGGCAGCAAATCTACCGCTGCGCCACCTTGTCGTCAAGAATAATTGGACAAAACACACACAAAGCCCATGGAAAAACCCTTTCCTCTTCATCAAATGTGCAGGTAGATAGGTTTTAGAAAGAACTACTTCAGATGAAGGGAAAGGTTAATGGAAGGATACTCCCTGTGGCAGAACAAACTCCGAATGAATGATTTGGAACAAGTTTCACTCCGATAAGTCCTTTTACAAACTTAGCTTGCCACAAGGCTGGACACAAAGTGCTGGAGTAACTCAGCGGGTCAGGCAGCATCTCTGGAGAACATGGACAGGTGATGTTTTGGGTCTGGACCCATCTTCAGGCTGATTATAATAGACAATAGACAATAGACAATAGGTGCAGGAGGAGGCCATTTCAGCCCTTTGAGCCAGCACCGCCATTCACCGTGATCATGGCTGATCATTCTCAATCAGTACCCCGTTCCTGCCCTCTCCCCATACCCCCTGACTCCGCTATCCTTGAGAGCTCTATCCAGCTCTCTCTTGAATGCATTCGGAGAATTGGCCTCCACTGCCTTATGAGGCAGAGAATTCCACAGATTCACAACTCTACGGGTGAAAAAGTATTTCCTCATCTCCGTTCTAAATGGCCTCCCCCTTATTCTTAAACTGTGGCCCCTGGTTCTGGACTCCCCCAACATTGGGAACACGTTTCCTGCCTTTAACAAGTAGGCGGTGGGTGAGGTGGGATGGGGGAGGGGGGGAAAGAAACAAGAAAGGAGAGGAAAAACAGGACAAATCCTGGCTGGTAACAGGTGACCTCAGGCAAGGAGGTTGCCCGAAGGGGCTGATTGTTGGACAGGTCAGAGACAGGGTCGATCCTGGGTCTGGGTCGGTAACAAAAGTCCCGACTCCGACCACAACATAAATTTCATATTAGGCAACGTAAATCGTAAAAAGTAATCCCACTTTTGAAACATAGCGCACACTTTAATTCCACCCAGGATAAAAGAGAGATCACTTTGATGAGAATGAGCGAACCTGCTACTGAGTCAAACATGTCTGGATAATTTCCCGATTCAAAAGGGCAAATTCATCCATTCATTTATGGGGAGATATATTATAAATGAATACAGATTACGAATTTTCCATGATTTACTGCAAAAGAAACGGTCAGCGATGTCTCAGACAGGTGGCCGAGTTACTCCAGCATTTTGTCCGCACTCAGTTCAAACCAAAGATACTAGAGGAGCAAGATAGACCACTCGACCCTAAAAACCGTAGTACGTCGCGGCGCCATTTTAGTAAGCAGAAACTTGCAGAAACATCTAAAAAGAAAAATAACAAAAATCTATGAGATATATTCTGCATTTTAATGGTATCATCACACATACTGTTCCCCCAAAACACTGATTACACTGCGAACGGCGGGTTTTGCCTACTAAAATGGCTCCTTTGCGTACTACACTTCCGTACGGGCGATTTCAACGGAGTGGTCCATCTTGTTCCTCTAGTATCTTTGGTTCAACCTCCAGGACAACAGGTAGAGCAAAGGGGAAGATACAGGGTGCAGAATGTAGTTCCTCAGCATTGTCGCATTGCATCAGTCCCAGAGACAAAGTCCAATGCCCACAATGGGGTAGAGGTGAATCGGACAGCGCCCTAGCTTATGGAAGGAGCTGTTAACGGGGGGGGGGGGGGGGGGGGGTGGAGAAGCTGTTCCTGAGTCTGGTGGTGTGCGCTTTCAAGCTTCTGTACCTTCTGCCAGACGGGAGCGGGGAGAAGAAGGAATTGAAAGAAGGAAGGGACAAGGAAGTGTGTGTGAGTGGGCGGATACATGGCAGACGCACCTGGAGTACTGTGTGCAGTTTTGGTCTCCAAATTTGAGGAAGGATATTCTTGCTATGGAGGGCGTGCAGCGTAGGTTCACTAGGTTAATTCCCGGAATGGCGGGACTGTCGTATGTTGAAAGGCTGGAGCGATTGGGCTTGTATACACTGGAATTTAGAAGGATGAGGGGGGATCTTATTGAAACATATAAGATAATTAGGGGATTGGACACATTAGAGGCAGGAAACATGTTCCCAATATTGGGGGAGTCCAGAACAAGGGGCCACAGTTTAAGAATAAGGGGTAGGCCATTTAGAACGGAGATGAGGAAGAACTTTTTCAGTCAGAGAGTGGTGAAGGTGTGGAATTCTCTGCCTCAGAAGGCAGTGGAGACCAGTTCGTTGGATGCTTTCAAGAGAGAGCTGGATAGAGCTCTTAAGGATAGCGGAGTGAGGGGGTATGGGGAGAAGGCAGGAACGGGGTACTGATTGAGAGTGATCAGCCATGATCGCATTGAATGGCGGTGCTGGCTCGAAGGGCTGAATGGCCTACTCCTGCACCTATTGTCTATTGTCTATTGTCTATTGTCTTTGATTACGTTGGCTTTTGTTGGCTTTGATCATGTTGGCTTTTCCGAGGCAGCGCTTGGAGTATCGTGTGCAGTTCTGGTCGCCCCTTAAGAGGAAGGATGTGGAGAGTCTGGGTACCGTGGTGATCGCTGTGGTCGGCGCGGACCCGTTGGGCCGATGGGCCAGTTTCGCACACTCTATCCCCAAACTAAACTAAACTTACTTTGCCAATTACCCTGCTTAAAGTTTCCTAACCCTTCTCTTCCACTGTAGACAAGGCAGGAAATGTTTAGATAATCTCTAACTCAATTATTCTGGCCAAGATTTACAGATAGCCGACAGCTGTGGTTACGTGGGAGAACAAAGTGTCTTCGATAAGTGTGGAGGTTTTAAATTATTTTCTAACACATGGGATTAAGTGTCATTACAGGTGAACACTATTTTACGTAAGATTAATTCCACCGCATCATTCTCTGCTTTGGCCTGTCAAGGATCATATTTGCTCAATAAATCATTTATATTTCATATGAATGGTGGAATTCCCAGTGACACTAACACGGTAATATATCTTGTACCAAGGGCTGTGTCATAATATTCCATAGTTTCACTTTCATTCCTTCCATTGGGGCAGCTCATAGTAACTATCTATCAAGGCAGGTATGACTGCCTTGCCCACAACAAACATGGCCGCCGTCCCCGCAGTGGGTAATGTGACTCTGGCGACAACAAACATGGCGGCCTTGCCCACAGCAAACATGGCTGCCGTCCGCACAGCAGGTAATGTGACTCAGGTGACAACAAAGATGGCGGCCTTGCCCACAACAAACATGGCTGCTGTCCCCACAGCGGGTACGGTGACACAGGCGACAACAAAGATGGCGGCCTTGCCCACAACAAACATGGCTGCTGTCCCCACAGCGGGTACGGTGACTCAGGCGACAACAAACATTGAAGGCCTTGCCCACAGCAAACATGGCAGTCTTGCCCATACCAAACAAGGCTTCCCTTCCCATATCAAATATGGTGGCCCCTGCTCGTGTAAACATAATGACTCCATCTTCTGCAAACTTTAGCCTGCAGCAAATACACAAAGCACCCATGAACAGAAAGTTCTGGAAAGACTCCGTGGGTGGCAGAGCCGCTGCCTTATAGCGCCAAGAGACCCGGGTCCGAACCCAACTACAGGCGCTGTCCGTACGGAGTTTGTACGTTCTCCCTGTGACTGCGTGGGTTTTCTCCGGGTGCTCCGGTTTCCTCCCACACTCCAAAGACGTGCAGGTATGTAGGTTAATCGCCTTGGTATAAGTTTAAAATTGTCCCTGGTGTGTGTAGGATAGTGTGAGTGCGGGGATCGCTGGTCGGCGCGGTCTCGATGGGCCCAAGGGCCTGTTTCCCCACTGAATCTCCAAAACTAAAGCTAAAACGCAGCAAATCAGGCAGCGTTTGTGTGGAGAGAAAATAGAGCTAATTCTTCACATCACTGAAGTCTTCTGATGTCAGGTTGTTGATCTGAACTAGATACAAAAAGCTGGAGTAACTCAGCGGCCCAGGCAGCATCTCTGGAGGAAAGGAATAGGTGACGTTTCAGGTCAAAACCCCTCCTTCAGTGTTGATTCTGTTTCTTCCTCCACTGATGCTGCCTGACCTGTCATGTTTCTCCAGCATTTTCTGTTTCTATCTCAGATTGCCGTCATCTGCAGCTTTTTGATTTCTCCAATACTGAACCGCGTGGCCTCGATGGTTTTGTGGCAGTTATTGCCAAGTTTAAGTTTAGATTTATTATTGTTACACGTTCTGAGGTACAGTGAAAAGTTCATAAGTCCACAAGTTGTAGGGAAGAGGCTGTTCCTGAACATGGACGTTACAGTTTTTAGGCTCCTGTGCCTTCTTCCCAATGCCAGGAGTGGAATGAGAGCGTGGCCAGGGTGGTGTGGGTCTCTGACGATGTTGGCCGCCTTTTTGAGGCAACAACTCCTGAAGATCCAAAATGCTGGAGTAACTCAGCGGGTCAGGCAGCATCTCGGGAGAGAAGGAATGGGTGACGTTTCGGGTCGGGGCCCTTCTTCAGACTGATGTCAGGGGAGGGGGGCGGGACAAAGATAGGATGTAGACGGAGACAGGAAGACTGGTGGGAGAACCGGGAAGGGGGAGGGGATGGAGAGGGAAAGCAGGGACTATCTGAAGTTAGAGAAGTCAACGTTCGTACCGCTGGGGTGTAAACTACCCAGGCGAAATATGAGGTGCTGTTCCTCCAATGTGCGCTGGGCCTCACTCTGACATCGGAGGAGGCCCATGACAGAAAGGTCAGACTGGGAGTGGGAGGGGGAGTTGAAGTGCTGAGCCACCGGGAGATCAGGTTGGTTAAGACGGACTGAGCGGAGGTGTTGAGCGAAACGATCGCCGAGCCTGCGCTTGGTCTCGCCGACGTAGAGAAGTTGACACCTGGAGCAGCGGATAAACCAGCATCTGCAGTTTTTGTTTCCTTACCCCTGTAGATCCCTTCGATGGTGGGGAGGTCAGGACCGGGCAGTTTTCACCTGTAGAAGTTCAAGGGAATATTTGTTGACGTGCCAAATATCACCACTCTTCTCAGGAAGTAGAGGCATTGAAGGCCATTAAACACAGGCTTGTAAACACGGTACTCTTAGATAACATAATAATCAAAACAAAGTCCAATTAATTTTACAAAACAATAGAGTACAACGAAAATGGGTGGCGCAGCGGTAGAGTTGCTGCCTTACAGCGAATGCAGCGCTGGAGACCCGGGTTCGATCCCGACTACGGGCGCCGTCTGTGCGGAGTTTGTACGTTCTCCCCGTGACCTGCGTGGGTTTCCTCCGAGATCCTCGGTTTCCTCCCACACTCCAAAGACGTGCGGGTTTGTCGGTTAATTGGCTTGGTTTAAATGTAAATTGTCCCCAGTGTGTGTAGGATGGTGTTAGTGTGCGGGGATCGCTGGTCGGCGCGGACTCGGTGGGCCGAAGGGTCTGTTTCCGTGCAGGCTTTCTCCGAGATCCTCGGTTTACATTCACACCGAAGCCAATTAACCCACAAACCTGCAGGTCTTTGGAGCGTGGGAGGAAACCGAAGATCTCGGAGGAAACCCACGCGAGAACGTAGAAACTCCCGTACGGACAGCGCCCGTGGTCGGGATCGAACCCGGGTCTCCGGCGCTGCATTCACTGTGAGGCAGCAACTCTACCGCCGCGCCACCTCGCCAGGAAGCAGCGTTATTCACTTTGAAGAGGTGATCATGCATTGCAAAGTGGCGCGGGGGCTTTCAGAAGTTTAATCCAGCCAAGGGCAAGTATCAACAGAGAGAAACATTCAACACGAGGGGAGATGAAAGGAAGACTCTGAATTTATGGGGTGCTAATCAGGAACATTTCAATGTGCTACACGTATAATGCAGGGCTTTGAAGTCAGGTGTTTGTGGGAGTGCAGGAGAGCGTGGCAGTGACATTGCAGTCAGCGAAGTGCACGGATGACTGACCTGTGGAGAGAAAATGTTGGAATATCAACACAGACCCTTGCAGGGCTTCCCAGAGCACCAGCTGTCCATGACGTTTGTTGGAAGTGCAGACGTTTCCTTTGAGATACAGAGTGGGAACAGGCCCTTCGGCCCACCGGGTTCATGCTGTTATCCCACTTTCCCATCCACTCCCTACACAAGTCGCCTGAACTGCAGGTCAAAAGCCATGCCGGAGATCACACCTGCTGAGTCACTCCAGCATTTTGTGAATAAATACCTTCGATTTGTACCAGCATCTGCAGTTATTTTCTTATAGACCCTCCCCTCATCATGTTTAACCCTCAATGTTTCCCCTTAGTGTTGGGGTACAGCACGGAAACAGGCCCTTCGGCCCACCGAGTCCACGCCAACCAGCACTTTCCCTTTCACGCTAGTTCCATGTTATCCCACTTTTTCATCCACTCCCTTCACAAGTCGCCCTGAGTTGAGCTTCGTTCCCGCTGCTTCACCCAGTCAGAGACCCGGGTTCGATGCTGACCTCGGGTGCAGTCTACGTCAAAGATACTAGAGCAGCAAGATGGACCACTCGACCCTAACGACCGTCGTGCGTCACGGCGGCCATTTTAGTCGGCAGAAACATGCAGAAACATTTAAAAAGAAAAATAACAAAAATCTGCGAATTGATAGATGAGATATATTCTGCATTTTAATGGTATCATCACACATACTGTTCCCCCAAAACACTGATTACACTGCGAGAGGCGGGTTTTGCCTACTAAAATGGCTCCTTTGCGTACTACACTTCAGTATAGGCGATTTTGACGGAGTGGTCCATCTTGTTCCTCTAGTATCTTTGGTCTGCGTGGACCGTGGGACCGTGTGGGTTTCCTCCAAGTGCGCCGGTTTCCTCCCACGTTCCGGGCCCTACAGCTGAGGACGGACGTGCTGGTGTTGGAGAGGGTCCAGCGTGATCCCCAGGATGATTGGGTTAATGTATAGGGTGCTGTCTGTGCGGAGTTTGCACGTTCTCCCAGGTGGGTTTGTGACCAGGTGGGTTTCCTCCGGGTGCTCCGGTTTCCTCACGCATCCCAAAGACGTGCAGGTTGGTTAATTGGCTTCTGTGAATTGTCCCTAGTGTGCGGGTTAGAACTCGTGTACGGGGTGATCGCAGGTCGGCATGGACTCGGTGGGCCAAAGGGCCTGTTTCCTCTCAAGTCTCAAGTCTCAAGTCTAAAGACTGGTATCACAAAATGCTGGAGTAACACAGCGGGTCAGGCAGCATCTCAGGAGAGAAGGAATGGGTGACGTTTCGGGTCGAGACCCTTTCATCAGTCTGACACCCTTTCATCAGTCTGACACCCCCTGACATCAGTCTGAAGAAGGGTCTCAACCCGAAACTAGGTTAATTCCCGGAATGGCGGGACTATCATACGTTGAAAGACTGGAGCGACTAGGCTTTTATACACTGGAATTTAGAAGGATGAGAGGAGATCTTATCGATACGTATAAGATTATTAAGGGGTTGGACACGTTAGAGGCAGGAAACATGTTCCCAATGTTGGGGGAGTCCAGAACAAGGGGCCACAGTTTAAGAATAAGGGGTAGGCCATTTAGAACTGAGATGAGGAAAAACTTTTTCAGTCAGAGAGTTGTGAAGGGATGGAATTCTCTGCCTCAGAAGGCAGTGGAGGCCAGTTCGTTGGATGCTTTCAAGAGAGAGCTGGATAGAGCTCTTAAGGATAGCGGAGTGAGGGGGTATGGGGAGAAGGCAGGAACGGGGTACTGATTGAGAATGATCAGCCATGATCACATTGAATGGCGGTGCTGGCTCGAAGGGCCGAATGGCCTCCTCCTGCACCTATTGTCTATTGCCTATTGTCTATTGAAACGCACCCATTCCTTCTCACCTGAGATGCTGCCTGACCTGCTGAGTTACTCCAGCATTTTGTGTCTACCTCAGGTTTATCAGTTAACTGGCTTTGTAAATTGTCCCTAGCATGTAGAATAGAATTAATGTAGGGTGATCGCTGGTCGACACGGACCCGGGGGGCTGTTTCCACGCTCTATCTCCAAGCTAAAAACTAAACTAAACAGGAAGGAACGTAGAAACATAGAAAAATCGAAAAATAGGTGCAGGAGTAGGCCATTCAGCCCTTCGAGCCATTCAATGTGATCACGGCTGATCATCTAAAATCAGTACCCCGTTCCTGCTTTTTCCCCCATATCCCTTGATTCCGTTAGCCCTAAGGAGAGCTAAACCTCACCCAAGACAACCCGACTGTCCCGAGAGAGAACATCCCACGGCTCGGAAACTAATAAACTCTCTCGGCAACAATATTGCCCTTTTAAGAGAATCTGCCTGAAAATGATTCAGGAAAGAAGTGGGAAGATACGAATCTAATGATACCAATGAACTCAATTACGGTTCAATCAGGGCCATTGTCTTTCTCGAAGTAATCTCGTTCTGAAGGGGTGTCAATTTGCCGAGCCTCATGATTAGCCATTTATTTCCAGGATAATATTCATTTCGATGCACAGGGAATAATTTGGTCTCCGCCGCTCGATATCCCCGTCTGTTCTTTCTGGCAATCGTGCCCGTTGGAAGCGACTAAGATCAGAGGGGTCCTCATCCTAAGGACACGTTGTAGTGATACCGCCTTGGGGAGGTCGGCGCGGCGCCCGACGAGAGCGCAGGCGGCCGACACACGAGGACTGACCGCGTGGAAGTGAAGACGCTGCTGCCGGGGGAAGGATCGCAGGCGTGGGAGGACCGCCACGAGGGAGTGGGGGGGGGGGGGAGAACAAAGGGGGGCCTGGGGCGGGATACTTTGTAACTTTAGTTTAGTTGAGTTTAGGTTAGAGATACAGCGCGGAAACAGGCCCCTTCGGCCCACCGTGTCCGCGCCGACCAGCGATCCCCGCACACTAACACCAACCTATACCCACTAGGGACAATTTGTACATTTGCCAAGCCGATTAGCCGACAAACCCGCACGTCTTTGGAGTTGTGGGAGGAAATCGAAGATCTCGGAGAAAACCCACGGGGAGAACGTGCAAACTACGTACAAACGGCGCCCGCAGTCGGGATCGAACTCGGGTCTCCGGCGCTGCATTCGCTGTAAGGCAGCAACTCTACCGCTACGCCCTACTTTGTCAGCGCCCTTTACGTGGCGGCTATTTGCATACCTTTGGTGTGCAAGCAAAGAACACCTATCCCATTGGAGACCATCGAACCATCCTTTTACTGGACTTCATATTGCATTGAACGTTATTCCCTTTAGCTTACAGCCCAGTGGTATGAATATTGATTTATTTAACTTCAAATAACCCTGGCATTCCCCCTCTCTCTATCCCTCCCCCACCCAAGTCACACTAGCTTCTCATTTTCACCCTGCAAACTGCTTACAGTGGCCTGTTTCCTTTATCATCCTTACTTTATTGCATATCTTTTATTCATTGTTCTTTATCTCTCCACATCACTGTCTATATCGCTCATTTCCCTTATCCCTAACCAGTCTGAAGAAGGGTCTCGACCCGAAACGTCACCCATTCCTTCTCTCCAGAGATGCTGCCTGACCCGCTGAGTTACTCCAGCTTTTTGTGTCTGTCTTCGGTTTAAACCAGCATCTGCAGTTCACTTCTTACACGTTATTCCCTTTGTCCTGTATCTGTCCACTGTGGACGGCTCGATTGTAATCATGCATAGTCTTTCCACTGACTGGCTAGCACGCAACAAAAAAACTTTACTTCGGTACACGTGACAAAAACAAATTAAACTAATCAGAATACAGAATACAGAGAATACCGAATACAGAGCCTTTTTTCAACAGTTCAACAGTTCAACAGAGCTTTATTTGTCATTCGGTACCGAGGTACCGAACGAAACTACATAGCAGTCACACACAAAAAAGAACACAAGACACACGACCCCAACACAAACGTCCATCACAATGACTCCAAACACCCCCTCATTGTGATGGAGGCAACAAAACTTCCACTCTCTTCCCCACGCCCACGGACAGACAGCTCGTCCCCGACCGACCCGCACAGTCCCCGCAAGGGGGTGGAAGTCCCCGCGGCCGAGTTGCACCGGGCGCTGAAACGTCTCGCGGCCGAGCCGGGCGATGGAAGGCCCCGCGACCGAGCCTTGCGCAGTTAAGTCCCACTGCCGAGCCGCACCGGGCGATGTTAAGTCCCACTGCCGAGCCGCACCGGGCGATGTTAAGTCCCGCGGCCGAGCCGCACCAGCGATGAAAAGTCCCGCTGCCGAGCCGCACCGGGCGATGTTAGGCCCCGCGGCCGAGCCGCACCCCGCGCCGTGAGGAATAGACCTAAAAGAGAAAGGTTTCCCCCACCCCCCCCCCCCACCCACACCACCACCCCCCCACCCACACCACCACCCCCCACACATACACAACCAAAAACAAAAAAAAACCATCCCAACACCGACACACAACAAAAAAAAAGGAAAAAAGACGAACAGACTGCTAGCGAGCCGCAGCCGTTAGGCGCCGCCACTTCCGCTTGTCATTCATTAACGAAATTATGTTACCAGCAGTTACACAAAAAAGAAACACAAGACACATGACCCCAACACAAACACCCATCACAGTGACTCCAAACACCCCCTCACTGTGATGGAGGCAACAAAACTTCCGCTCTCTTCCCCACGCCCAAGTCCCCGCGGCCGAGCCACACCGGGCGCTGAAACATCCCACGGCCGAGCCGGGCGATGGAAGGCCCCGCGGCCGTAATCTTAACTAAACTAACCTAAACCTGCATGAAGACCTTGGTCATGATTTTGGCCACGACACTGTGCTGCCTTGTTTGGCTTTGGGACATCTTGAGACATCTTGAGAAAAGGTGAAAGGCTTCTCCAGAAATGCATGTGTAGGAAGGAGCTGCAGATGCTGGTTTAAACCGAAGATAGACACAAAATGCTGGAGTAACTCAGCAGGTCAGGCAGCATCTGTGGAGAGAAGGAATGGGTGACGTTTCGGGTCGAGGCCCTTCTTCAGACTGATATCAGGGGAGAGGTTTGAAAATAGGACAAAGGCAATGGAGGTCAAGGAAAATGTAGAATAGTTCATTGATAGCTGGGAGAAGGTGACAACAAATCAAACAGAGACAAAATATAGTCGGAGACAGTGAGACTGGTCGGAGAACTGGGAATTGGGAGGGATGTAGAGAGAAGGAAATTTAGGGTTACCATTGCTTCAGGTTTCTGGAACGTTCTCTTTGCTCAGCGTTCCAGATAGGGTTACCAACTGTCCCATATTATCCGGGCCATCCTTTATTTTGGGCTAAATTGGCTTGTCCCGTATGGGACAGCCCTTGTCCCATATTAGGCCCGGATGCTGTAGGTCCGGACGCTGTAGGCCCGGATGCTGTAGGCCCAGACGCTGTAGGCCCGGACGCTGTAGGCCCGGACGCTGTAGGCCCGGATGCTGTAGGCCCGGACGCTGTAGGCCCGGACGGTGTAGGCCCGGACGCTGTAGGCCTGGATGCTGTAGGTCCGGATGCTGTAAGCCCGGACGCTATAGGCCCGGACACTGTAGGCCCGGACGCTGTAGGCCCGGATGCTGTAGGCCCGGACAGTGTAGTAGAAAAAAATTGCAGATGCTGGTTAAAATCTGTGCCTACCTTCTGGACAGTGTAGGTGCGGACAGTATAGGCTCGGAGGCCCGGGCGCCACCTAATGGAGGTTGCATAGCAACCCGCCTCCCGGCCCGGGCGGCCGCCATTGTTGGAGCGGGAGCACGTTGCCGCTGGCTGGGTGAGGTCACGTGGAGCGCGGGGCGGTGACGTCATCTTTTGTCCTGTATTTGGGAGTGAGGAAGTTGGCAACACTAGTTCCAGATGTTTCTGCCGAGCCTCCCCAGGGGCGAGGGTGTCGAGGATGCGTGAGGCGGGGATTGATGGAGGTGTCAAGTGGGGACAGAGAGGTGGGACACCGTGTTGAGAGTGTCGTGTTCAGTTCTGGGCACCACGTTTATAGGAAAGATATTGTCAA
>NC_135992.1:7528574-7571826 GCF_053455715.1 Rhinoraja longicauda
AATATGTGCGTAATGATGGGATTTAATTAAAAGATCGTTAACACTCCCACCAAAACGTTGTCATAAAATATAATTTAAAGCAATCAGTCAAAAGTAAATCAAGGGGCTCTAAATAAAAAACACAACACTGGTAGACACAAAATGCTGGAGTAACTCAGCGGGTCAGGCAGCATCTCTGGAGACAGGGGATGGGTGACGTTTCAGGTCGAGACCCTTCTTCAGACTGAAGAGGCAGTCTCGACCCGAAATGTCACCCATTCCTTCTCTCCAGAGATGCTGCCTGACCCGCTGAGTTACTCCAGCGTTTTGTGTCTACCTTCGGTTTAAACCAGCATCTGCAGTTTTCTTTCCCACAGATATCAGGGCGAATGGTTCCACATTTGGGAGTACTGGTGTTGTACAGTATATCTGATGGAGAACACAAGACACAGTGGCAAGGGTAGACCATTAGGCACCATGTCCCTAAGATGAGTCCACATTCCAGCTTTTAGTGTACGAAGGAACAGCAGATACTGTTTTAGGTCGAAGGTAGACATAAAAGTTTAAGAATAAGGGGTCGGCCATTTAGAACGGAGACGAGGAAAAACTTTTTCACCCGTAGAGTTGTGAATCTGTCGAATTTTCTGCCTCAGAAGGTAGCGGAGGCCAATTCTCTGGATGCTTTCAAGAGAGAGTTTGGATAGAGCTCTTAAAGATAGCGGAGTCAGGGGGTATGGGGAGAAGGCAGGAACGGGGTACTGATTGTGGATGATCATCCATGATCACATTGAATGGCGGTGCTGGCTCGAAGGGCTGAATGGCCTACTCCTGCACCTATTGTCTATTGTCTAAAATGCTGGAGTAATTCAATGGGACAGGCAGCATCTCTGGGGAGAGGGAATGGGTGACTTTTCGGGTCGAGGCCCTTCTTCAAACCTCCCCTCCCCTCCCTCCTGTTCCTGTCCCCATCCATGCACTTGGACGGTACACGCCAGCTCTGTAGCACAGTGCGTTTTTATTCAGACAAACCTGCCTCAAAGCACAATGCAGAGGCAGAGCAACAACATGGGGCTGGATGGTTAATGTTCCAGCAGCAACTGTGCTGATGGGAGATCTATCATCACCCTGTCCACCCAGGGAGATGCCAGCACCCTCTCACCAAACCTGCTCTCACACTCAGACACACACACACACACACACCCACACCCACACTCACACACACATCCACACCCACACTCACCAAACCCGCTCTCACACTCACACCCACACACACACCCACACACACACACACACTCACACCCACACACACTCACCAAACCCGCTCTCACACACACTCACACCCACACTCACCCACACCCAGACCCACACACACACTCACCAAACCCGCACTCACACTCACACCCACACACACACACACACACACACACACCAAACGCGCTCTCACGCTCACACTCACACACATCCACACCCACACTCACCAAACGCGCGCGCGCGCACACACGCGCACACACATCCACACACACACTCACCAAACCCGCTCTCACACTCACACCCACACACACACACGCGCACGCACACACACACACACACACACACAAAAATGGTGGGAGCATCTTTTCCACCTGGATGGTGTTGAATGGTTCGAGGTGGGGACTCACCTCCATCTTCCCAAAGGCCTCTGGGGATGGATTGTAAATGTTGCCTCCAAGACCAGGCATGAACAAGAGAGGAGCTCCTGTGGCTGAAAGATAAGCAGATCACCGTTCATGCAAACCCTCCTAATTCATCACCATCATGTGCACACAATAATCCCGTCTCCTTTAATTAACGTAACTGGGGTGGCGCAGCGGTAGAGTTGCTGCCTCACGGCACCAGAGACCCGGGTTCGATCCTGACCACGGGTGCTGTCTGCACTGAGTTTGTACGTTCTCTCCGTGACCTGCGTGGGTTCTCTCCGGGTGCTCTGGTTTCCTCCCACACTCCAAACATGTACAGGTTTGCAGGTTCACAAGGTCATCAATAGACAATAGACAATAGGTGCAGGAGGAGGCCATTCGGCCCTTCGAGCCTGTACGCACCGCCATTCAATGCGATCATGGCTGATCACTCTCAATCAGTACCCCGTTCCTGCCTTCTCCCCATACACCCTGACTCCGCTATCCTTAAGAGCTCTATCCAGCTCTCTCTTGAAAGCATCCAACGAACAGGTATGTAGGTAAATTGGCTGGGTAAATGTAAAAATTGTCCCTAATGGGTGTAGGATAGTGTTAATGTACGGGGATCACTGGGCGGGACGGACTTGGTGGGCCGAAAAGGCCTGTTTCCGGCTGTATGTATATGATATGATATGATATGATATGAACTGGCCTCCACTGCCTTCTGAGGCAGAGAATTCCACACCTTCACCACTCTCTGACTGAAAAAGTTATTCCTCATCTCCGTTCTAAATGGCCTACCCCTTATTCTTAAACTGTGGCCCCTTGTTCTGGACTCCCCCAACATTGGGAACATGTTTCCTGCCTCTAATGTGTCCAATCCCCTAATTATCTTATATGTTTCAATAAGATTCCCCCCTCATCCTTCTAAATTCCAGTGAATACAAGCCTAATTGCTCCAGCCTTTCAACATACGACAGTCCCGCCATTCCGGGAATTAACCTAGTGAACCTACGCTGCACGCCCTCAATAGCAATCAGTCCATTGAGTCTACTCTGGTAAAATTATAAAAATTGTCCCTAGTGGGGAAGATAGTGCTAATGTACAGAGTGATTGCTGATTGGAACGGACTTGGTGGGACGAAGGGCCTGTTTCCATGCTGTATCACTCAAGTCTAAAGTCTAATTAACAAAAGAATAAAAGGGGAAATTAAAAAGGGCTGTGTGTTTCAGACAATAGGCGCAGGAGGAGGCCATTCGGCCCTTCGAGCCAGCACCGCCATTCAATGTGATCATGGCCGATCATTCACAATCAGTACCCCGTTCCTGCCTTCTCCCCATACCCCCTGACTCCACTATCATTAAGAGCTCTATCTAACTCTCTCTTGAAAGCATCCAGAGAATCGGCCTCCGCTGCCTTCTGAGGCAGAGAATTCAACAGATTCACAACTCTCCGGGTGAAAATGTTTTTCCTCATCTCCGTTCTAAATGGCCCACCCCTTATTCTTAAACTGTGACCCCCTGGTTCTGGATTCCCCCAACATTGGGAACATGTTTCCTGCACGAGAGTGAGTTAGATTTGGCTCTCGGGGCTAACGGAATAAAGAGGAAGTAGGAACGGGGTACTGATTGAGAATGATCAGCCATGATCCCATTGAATGGCGGTGCTGGCTCGAAGGGCCGAATGGCCTACCCCTGCACCTATTGTCTATGTTTCTGTGTTTGTGTGGCCCGTGGTCGGGGTGAGTGAGAGGGGTACAGTTTACCTCAGGCGATCGGTTCTCCACTGTTCGTTTATTCCACAGTCCCTTTAATTCTCTGCACCCCTCTTCACCACAGGTCGAGGATTAAAATAGCACTGGCCAGAAATAGCCACAATTAGAATTTCAAATATGGATTCATGAAACTCCAACGTCCTTTATCAAGCGCAAAACAGGCCGCGTGCCTCGATTCAAAATGCCCTGATCTGCGGACGTGTGTCTTGAAGGAGGGTCTCGACCCGAAACGTCACCCCTTCCTTCTCTCCCCAGATGCTGCCTGTCCCGTTGAGTTACCCCAGCTTTTTGTGTCTACCTTCGATTGTAATCATGTGCATATTGTCTTTCCGCTGACCGGTCAGCGCGCAACAGAAGCTTTTCACTGTACCTCGTTACACGTGTGATGGCAAACCAAACTAAACCAGCTGTGCCACAGGGGGGCCCATAGAACGTAGAACAGTGCAGCCCAGGAACAGGCCCTTCAGCCCACAATCCCCTCCTGATATCCTTCACTTGTGCCTGATTTTTTTTTTTTTTTTGTGTGTGTGTGTGTGTGTGTGTGTGTGTGTGTGTGTGTGTGTGTGTGTGTGTGTGTGTGTGTGTGTGTGTGTGTGTGTGTGTGTGTGTGTGTGTGTGTGTGTGTGCGTGCGCGTGCGTGCGTGCGTGCGTGCGTGCGTGCGTGTGTGTGTGCGTGCGTGCCTATTTGAAATCCTACTATTGTTGGAAGATTTTGTTGGGCTTTCATGCATGAATTCTGTTTATTGTTGTTCATGGTTCTCCATTATACATAAACTCTTAAAGTTGAAGGTAGACACAAACAGCTGGAGTAACTCAGCAGGTCAGGCAGCATCTCTGGAGAGAAGGAATGGGTGACGTTTCGGGTCGAGACCCTTCTTCAGCCTGATTTTAACCAGCATCTGCAGTTTCTTTCCTAAACTCCTAAAGTTAATGGACTGTTTGTTCATTGAATAACATTTGCTTATGGTGAGTTTACTAGACAGCTGAGTTATCAATGAGTAAGTACGCCTGTTGATAGAAGAGTTAGTGTATTGATTTTCAGTGTTGATGGATGGCTGTAAGATGGATGGCTCGCTGTTTAATTCGTTGGTGACACTTTGGTGGTGATACCTCGCTCGACAGCTGGACCAGCGGGCCGCGGCCTGCAGAGGGAGCCGGCGAGCCGGGCTCCCCCTCTCGTCCCCTGAGGGCCAGAGGACCGGGGAGGGGGGGGGGATTGGCGATGGGGAGGGCGTGAGGAGCAAGGGCCGGTCAGAGGGCCTAGAGGGTGCCTTCCGCATACTCTAGGTCAGCTGCTCGAGGGAGGAGCACTGGGACCCAGGGGAGGGGAGGGGAGGGGAGAGGAGAGGAGAGGAGAGGGACTGTGGTTCTAGAAACATAGAAAACAGGTGCAGGAGGAGGCCATTCAGCCCTTCGAGCCAGCACCGCCATTCATTGTGATCATGGCTGATCATCCACAATCAGTAACCCGTGCCTGCCTTCTCCCCATATCCCTTGATTCCGCTAGCCCCTGGAGCTCCATCTAACTCTCTTTTAAATTCATCCAGTGAATTGGCCTCCACTGCCCTCTGTGGCAGAGAATTCCACAAATTCACAACTCTCTGGGTGAAAAAGTGTTTCCTTATCTCAGTTTTAAATGGCCTCCCCTTTATTCTCTGACTGTGTGGCCCCTGGTTCTGGACTCGCCCAACATTGGGAACATTTTTCCTGCATCCAGCTTGTCCAGTCCTTTTTATAATTTTATACGTTTCTATAAGATCCCCTCTCATCCTTCTAAACTCCAGTGAATACAAGCCCAGTCTTTCCAATCTTATGGCAGTCCCGCCATCCCGGGGATTAACCTGGTGAACCTACGCTGCACTGCCTAAATAGCAAGGACGTCCTTCCTCAAATTAGGAGACCAAAACTGTACACAATACTCCAGGTGCAGTCTCACCAGGGCCCTGTACAACTGCAGAAGGACCTCTTTGCTCCTGTACTCACGGAGTATGTCCGGACCGAGGCGGGGGATGGAGGCCTCTCGGCAGCCTGGGGCTCGCCTGGATCGAGCCCCGCTCTGGGACACCCAATGCACGGACTGGACTGGACTTTGGACAGGGCGCTAGCAACACCAGGCCACTCTTCCGTGCGGTCTCCGAGGACTATTTCTACACGCGTTTTGCTAATGGGGGATTTTGCCTAGGTTTGCCAATACTTTACTGAAACGTGCGCAAAGTAATGAATTTTACTGTGCGCTTGTACATGTGACAGTAAAGCTGCGATGATCGTTGCATTGGAACTGACGTACAATTCTCATCATCTAGAAATAAAGGTCGGCGCGGTGGCGCAGCGGTAGAGTTGCTGCCTCACAGCGCCAGAGACCCGGGTTCAATCCTGACCTCGGGTGCTGTCTGAGCCGAGTTTGTACGTTCTCCCCGTGACCCACGTAGGTTTTCTCCGGGTGCTCCGGTTTCCTCCTACATGCCAAAGACGTGCAGGTTTGTAGGTCAATTGGCTTTGGTAAGATTGTAAATATTGTCCCTAGTGTGTGTGTGTGTGTGTGTGTGTGTGTGTGTGTGTGTGTGTGTGTGTGTGTGTGTGTGTGAAGGATAGTGTTAGTGTGCGGGGATCGCTGGTCGGCGTGGACTTGGTGGGTCGAAGGGCCTCCTTCGGCACTGTATCTCTAAACTAAAAATCACACCCACACCCACACCCACCCCCACACACCCACACACACACACACACACACACACCCCCACACACACGCACACACGCACGCACACACAGGAGCACACACACACGCGCACACACACACACATACATACACACACACACATACATAAATATACACACACATACTTTTCTCCACACACACATACATATATATATATATATATAGTGTATATATACACATACACATATATTACTAGACACACATGTTCCAACAATGCTTCACAGGTCTTGAGTCCAACTACGAGTTCCGCACTGTTAGTTGTTCGGGAATAATTGGGTGCGTGGGCTAAAAGAGATTCCTCTTTCAAACAGAGGGAGCAATATCAAAGGCGGGCACATTTCTCTGCCAGCGCCGCGCGCCAGATGTTAAAGCATCCAACAGAGCCAGAGACAAGTGGAATAACATCAACGTCTCCTCTCCCTGACATGGCAGACTTTGAAAGCTGTGGAGAACGTGTTGGGAAGATGTGTGCAGAAAGGAAACAGCAGATGCTGGCTTAAACCGAAGATAGACCTCAAAATGCTGGAGCAACTCAGCGGGGCAGGCAGCATCTCCGGAGAGAGGGAACGGGCGACGTTTTGGGTGGAGACCCTTCGTCAGACCCTTGTGTGTGAGAGGCAGCATCTCTGTGACACACATCAAGAGGAGAACTCAATTCTTCCATTTCCAGATCATTGTAAGCGACTCGTCGGTAATCGTGTACCGTCTTTCTGCTGACAGGTTAAATGTAAATGTAAAAATGTGAAAAACCTTTATTGTCACTACACAAAATACAGTGAAATTAAAGCAGTCCAGATAATGCAATCACACACAGCAGACAGTACAGAGAATACAAAGGATTAGCACGCAACATAGAAACACAGAAACATAGAAAATAAGTGCAGGAGTAGGCCATTCGGCCCTTCGAGCCTGCACCACCATTCAATATGATCATGGCTGATCATCCAGCTCAGTATCCCGTACCTGCCTTCTCTCCATACCCCCTGATCCCTTTAGCCACAAGGGCCAAATCTAACTCCCTCTTAAATATAGCCAATGAACTGGCCTCAACTACCTTCTGTGGCAGAGAATTCCACAGATTCACCACTCTCTGTGTGAAAAAAAGCTTTTGGCTGTACCTCAGTACACGTGACAATAAACCGAACTGACGTTCCATCGAACAACTTTGGAAGACAGACTTCTGTCAAAGTCGCAGCAGACTGCAGCATCCATTCAGTCTGAGAGACTTTAGACTTTAGAGATACAGAGCGGAAACAGACCCTTCGGCCCACCGAGTCTGTGCTGCCCAGCGATCACCCTGTACACTAACACTATCCCACACACGAAGGGCAATTTGCAATTTTTACCGATGTCAATTAACCTACAAACCCGCACGTCTTTGGAGTGTGGGAGGAAACCGAAGCACCCGGAGAAAACCCACGTGGTCACGGGGAGAACGTGCAAACGCGGTACAGACAGCGCCCGAGGTTTAGTTTAGTTTAGAGGGACAGCGTGGAAACAGGCCCTTCGGCCCACCAAGTCCACACTGACCAACGATTCCCGCACACATTAACACTACCCTACACACACATCAGGGACAATTTTTACCTCAATACCAAGCCAATTAACCTACAAACCTGCACGTCTTTGGAGTGTGGGAGGAAACCGGAGCACCCGGAGAAAACCCACGCGGTCACGGGGAGAACGTGCAAACTCCGTGCAGACAGCGCCCGTAGTCGGGATCGGACCCGGGTCTCTGGCGCTGTGAGGCAGCAACTCTACCGCTGCGCCACCGTGCCCACGTGAATGGAGCTCGAATGAATTTTCATTCTTTAAGTAATTTTGTTATCTGTTCGAAATAATCAGTGAACGAGATTGCGGAAAATTAATTTCTGTAATCTTATCTTTATCAATTACCTTCATTGCCGCAGGGAGCTTGCTGGCAGGAGGAGAATTTCAATTGTCGAGACATAAAGCCAGCAAACAGGAGTCATTAGAAACACGAATTACAAGCTTTAAAAAATTGCTGCAATTTCTCTGCTTGTGCAGAAAGAGAGATAAAGTTAATGATTCCGGCCGCTCGCATTCCAATTCCGATAAGGAGTCACAAGTTCACAAGTGATAGGAGCAGAATTAGGCCACTCTGCCCATCTACTCCGCCACTCAGTCGTGGCTGATCTATCTGTCGTGGAAGCACGGTGGCGCAGCGGTAGAGTTGCTGCCTTACAGCGAATGCAGCGCCGGAGACTCAGGTTCGATCCTGACTACGGGCGCTGCCTGTACGGAGTTTGTACGCTCCCCCCGTGACCTGCGTGGGTTTTCTCCGAGATCTTCGGGTTCCTCCCACACTCCAAAGACGTACAGGTATGTAGGTTAATTGGCTGGGTAAAATGTAAAAATTGTCCCTAGTGTGTGTAGGATAGTGTTAATGTGCGGGGATCGCTGGGCGGCACGGACCCGGTGGGCCGAAGGGCCTGTTTCCGCGCTGTATCTCTAAATCAAAAAAAATAATCTAAATTAGGCCACTCTGCCCATCAAGTCTACTCCGCCACTCAGTCATAGCTGATCTATCTGTGGTGGCGGCACGGTGGCGCAGCGGTAGAGTTGCTGCCTTACAGCGAATGCAGCGCCGGTGACCCAGGTTCGATCCCGACTACGGGCGCCGTCTGTACGGAGTTTGTATGTTCTCCCCGTGACCTGCGCGGGCTTTCTCCGAGATCTTCGGTTTCCTCCCACACTCCAAAGACGTACAGGTTTGCAGGCTAATTGGCTTTGGTGTGAATGTAAATTGTCCCTAATGTAAATTGTCCCTAAATTGTCCTACGATAGTGTTAGGCGTACAAGTTTGTCGGTCAATTGGCTTCGGTATAATGGTAAATTGCCCCCGGTGTGTGTAGGGTAATGTTAATGCAATGGGGATCGCCAGTCGGCGCGGACTCGGTGGGCCGAAGATTCCCCGCTGCATCTCCAAACTGAACTAAACTCAGCTTAGACACCGAGATCTGAGAGGCGGCAAGCGTGAGACGGAGGAGAAATCTCAAGAGAGAGTTAGACAGAGCTCCTAGGGCTAACGGAATCAAGGGATAGGGGGGAAAAGCAGGAGCAGGGTTACTGATTCTGGATGACCAGCCATGTTGAATGGCGGCAAAAATGGCCAACTCCTGCACCTACTTTCTATGTTTCTGTGAACGGTCGACCCTTGGCCGGTTTCAGCTCCAAGCCACACACGCAGCGAGCTCGTTCTCTCGTTCTCTCGTTCTCTCCCAAGCCCTGACAAGCTGTCAGGGGACTGGGGCGATCTTAGACAGCTTGACGACGAGGCTCAGGTGCACGTCGACCTCTAACGAGACTGGTGGAGCGGGCGGAGATCGCAAGGTCCGCAGTTGAAACTGCAAAGTGACAGAGACAGCGGGTCCTGGACCACAATCGAAACTGAACCACCGCGAGCGAAAAGAAACAACCTCATTATCTGTATTTTTTAAAAGACACAGATTTCACGGCCGACTGTTCACATCGCCGGTGAATCCGATCTACCTTAACCTCAGGCAGGGAGAAGAAACAAAGCCGGAGTGACTCAGTGGGTCAGGCAGCATCTCCGGAGAGAAGGGATGGGTGACCTTTCGGGGGTCGAGACCCTTCTTCAGTCTGATGTCAGGGGAGGGGGCAGGTGTCCTGGCCACTCCCCTGACATCAGTCTGAAGAAGGGTCTCGACCCCGAAGATCACCCATCCAGAGACGCTGCCTGTCCCGCTGAGGCACTCCAGCGCTTTGTGCCTATCTTCGCATCTGCAGTTACTTCCTACACGTACATCAGTAGAGTGCAGGCATAAACAGGCCCTGCGGCCCATAGGGTCACGTACCTTGGGGGGTTTGTTAATGACTGTTGGCAGATCAATTTCCCTCCTGGGATTAATAAAGTTCTATCATATCCTATTGTATCAGGAGTGGCAACTTTACTTTGCATCTGATTTTGCTAGATCTCCTTTGGTGAATAGTTTATAGCAGATTATAGCAGAAAGCCATTGGGATCATAAAATGAGCCTAAAATTAGTTTAGTGTGTGGGGCAAAACTGCAGATGCTAGTATAGTTTAGTTTAGTTTAGTCTAGTTTACTCTAGTTTAGTCTTGTTTATTATTGTAGGGAGAAACAGCAGATGCTAGTATAGTTTAGTTTACTTTAGTGTGAAAGACTGGAGCGACTGGGCTTGTATACATTGGAATTTAGAAGGATGAGAGGGGATCTTATCGAAACGTATAAGATTATTAAGGGGTTGGACACGTTAGAGGCAGGAAACATGTTCCCAATGTTGGGGGAGTCCAGAACAAGGGGCCACAGATTAAGAATAAGGGGCACCCCACAAGCCTTGCCGTTTCAGAGATGTTCTGACCCAGTCGTCTGGCCGTGACAATCTGGCCCTTGTCAAAGTCGCTCAGGTCTTTACTCCTGCCCATTTCTCCTGCATCCAACACATCAACTTCAAGAACTGACTGTTCATTTGCTGCCTAATATATCCCACCCCTTGACAGGTGCCATTGTAACAAGATAATCAATGTTATTCACTTCACCTGTCGGTGGTCGTAATGTTTTGGCTCATCTGTAGGTGAGCAGGTCTACAGGTAGGAAAGGTTTCGAGGGATATGGTTCAAATGCAGGTAACTGGGATGAACACAGGTGATACAGTTTAGATAATAATATAATAATAATAAACATTTAAAGCAAAGAAAAGTCTTATCTCCTCCTCATTTTTCTCCCGTGGTGCCACGAGGCGATCGAGGCTCCCGACTTTTGAAGCCCCCGCCGGGCGATGGAAAGTCCCAGGGCCGAGCCGAGCAGGCCGATGAAGGTCCTGAGTCCCCACCGGGCGATGGAAAGTGCCACGGCCAGGCCACGCAGGGGGATGAGGGGCCTGCGAGTGGGTCGATCGTACCTCGCGCTCCGGGGCGGTCGAAGCTGCTACGGCTGGAGCTCCCGAAAGCCGGTCGCCAGCCAGGGACCTGCGAACTCCCGATGTTGCGGTCTGCAGGGCCCACGGCCGAAGCCTCCGAGATGGTAAGTCCAAGCCCTGCGACCGGAGTCTTCAAGGTCGATCCCAGCTGGAGGCCGCCGACTCCACGGTGTTAGGCCACAGCGCGAACGGAGACACAACATGTGGGCGGCACGGTAGCGCAGCGGTAGAGTTGCTGCTTTACAGCGAATGCAGCGCCGGAGACTCAGGTTCGATCCTGACTACGGGTGCTGTACTGTAAGGAGTTTGCACGTTCTCCCCGTGACCTGCGTGGGTTTTCTCCGAGATCTTCGGTTTCCTCCCACACTCCAAAGATGCACAGGTATGTAGGTTAATTGGCTGGGTAAATGTAAAAATTGTCCCTAGTGGGTGTAGGATCGCGGACTTGGTTGGCCGAAAAGGCCTGTTTCCGCGCTGTATATATATGATATATGATATGATATGATATTGCTGGCCAAGTCATTTGCTCAACTCCCTCCCTAGACTCACATGTTAAAGCTGAGAGATTCATAAAGATTAAACTCAATTAGATTGCTTTTGTGCTCAATGGTATTTAGGCTGTGCAAGGTGCACAATTGGCAGTGTCATTGCTCCGAGGCAGGCTGGGATAATCAATGGACAGTTATAATGGGCACAATATCAGCCACTCCCTCTTCTCCCCTCTCCCATCGGGCAAGAGGTACAGAAGTGTGTAAACGCACACCTCCAGAATCAGGGGCAGTTTCTTCCCGACTGTTATCAGGCAACTGAACCGTCCTCTCACCAACCATCTAGAGAGCGGTCCTGAGCTGCCATCTACCTCATTGGAGACCCTCGGACTATCTTTAAATGCTGGAGTAACTCAGCGGGTCAGGCAGCATCTCAGGAGAGAAGGAATGGGTGGCGTTTCGGGTCGAGACCCTTCTTCAGACTGAAGAAGGGTCTCGACCCGAAACATAGAAAACATAGAAAATAGGTGCTGGAGTAGGCCATTCGGCCCTTCGAGCCTGCACCGCCATTCAATATGATCATGGCTAATCATCCAGCTCAGTATCCCGTACCTGCCTTCTCTCCATACCCCCTGATCCCTTTAGCCACAAGGGCCACATCTAACTCCCTCTTAAATATAGCCAATGAACTGGCCTCAACTACCTTCTGTGGCAGAGAATTCCACAGACTCACCACTCTCTGTGTGAAAAAAGACTCACCACTCCCTGTGTGAAGAAACGCCACCCATTCCTTCTCTCCTGAGATGCTGCCTGACCCGCTGAGTTACTCCAGCATTTTGTGATACCTTCGATTTGTACCAGCATCTGCAGTTATTTTCCTACACAATTTGAACTATCTTTAATCCGATGGCATCTGGCTCTATGTTGCACTAAACATTATTCCCTTCATGCTGCATCTGTACACTGTGGACGGCTTGATTGTAATCACGTGTGGTCTTTTCTTTGACTGGATAGCTAGCAAGCAAAGGTTTCTTGCTGCACCGCGGTACACGTGATAATAATAAACAAGACTAAACTAGACTAGACAATAGACAATAGACAATAGACAATAGAGGAGGCCATTCGGCCCTTCGAGCCAGCACCGCCATTCAATGTGATCATGGTTGATCATTCTCAATCAGTACCCCGTTCCTGCCTTCTCCCCATACCCCCTGACTCCGCTATCCTTAAGAGCTCTATCCAGCTCTCTCTTGAATGCATTCACAGAATTGGCCTCCACTGCCTTCTGAGGCAGAGAATTCCACAGATTCACAACTCTCTGACCGAAAAAGTTTTTCCTCATCTCCGTTCTAAATGGCCTACCCCTTATTCTTAATCTGTGGCCCCTGGTTCTGGACTCCCCCAACATTGGGAGCATGTGGTCAGCACCTACCGACAGTGGTCCGAGGAGGGACAAACCACAAACTGGCGACAGACAGGGTGTTGGGCGCCCAAGGCTCATCGATGCGCGAGGGCAACGAAGGCTATCCCGTCTGGTCCGAACCGACAGAAGGTCGACTGTGGCACAAGTCACGGAAAATGTTAATGGTGGTCACGGGAGGAATGTGTCACAATACACAGTGCATCGCACCCTGCTGCGTCTGTGGCTGCACACGGAGGACCAACAGCATATTAGGCAGGTGGTCATAATGTTTTGGCTGATCGGTGTATGTATACACGCACGTACACACAAAAAACAAACAAAATAACCAAAATAGCCTATGTAGTTCAGAGCTTATTTGAGGAGTGTGAAGAAGGGTCTCGACCCGAAACGTCACCCATTCCTTCTCTCCGGAGATGCTGCCTGACCCGCTGAGATACTCCAGTTTTTCTTTGCGTCTATCTTCGGTTTAAACCGGCATCTGCAGTTCCTTCGTACGCACAGCTTATTTGGAGGTTGTGGTGTTTAATAGGCTGGTGGCTGTCGGGGAGAAGCTGTTCCTGAACCTGGATTGATTGCAGCTTTCAGGCTCCTGTACCTTCTTCCCGATGGCAGGGGTGAAACGGGCGTGCAGGTCTCTGACGACGCTGCCTGCCTTTTGTGAGCGTCTTTGGAAAATGTTTGCCATTGCACCCAGCCTCAGGCACTCTCTCCGGCAGCTCGTTCCGTACGCTCACCCCCCCCGGTCGCTCGCCTGCATTTTGTGTCTATCTTTTCCAAGCACTCCTTCACGTTCGGGGAGACGTGTCTCGTTTACATTAAAGTCCCTTCTGGAGATCGAGAGTAAGCGCCAGAGAAAATAGAATGTCACAAGTGATCTTGCTGGAACAACACGAGGAGCTGCAGAGGCTGATTGAAGACGACATTCAGAGACAACAGCCCTGCTGTGCTCCCGGTCTCAGCGGTCGTACGCTGCAGTAGACAACCCGTAAAACACACCGCAGACACGTCCAACATCGTCCCTGTCCAAATGTTTCTCAAACGTCGCGATGGTACCTGTCCTCGACTACCTCCTCCGGCAGCTCGTTCCATACACCCACCACCCTTTGAGTTAAAATGTTACCCCTCAGGTTCCTATTAAATCTTTGCCCCCCCCCCCTCACTATCAAAGCACCATCGGGCTATCAACTTTGGTTCTTGCTATTGAGGGTGTGCAGCATAGGTTTACCAGGTTAATTCCCGGAATGGCGGGACTGTCGTATGTTGAAAGACTGGAGCGACTGGGCTTGTATACACTGGAATTTAGAAGGATGAGAGGGGATCTTATCGAAACGTATAAGATTATTAAGGGGTTGGACACGTTAGAGGCAGGAAACATGTTCCCAATGTTGTGGGAGTCCAGAACAAGGGGCCACAGTTTAAGAATAAGGGGTAGGCCATTTAGAACGGAGATGAGGAAAAACTTTTTCAGTCAAAGAGTTGTGAATCTGTGGAATTCTCTGCCTCAGAAGGCAGTGGAGGCCAATTCTCTGAATGCATTCAAGAGAGAGCTAGATAGAGCTCTTAAGGATAGCGGAGTCAGGGGGTATGGGGAGAAAGCAGGAACGGGGTATTGATTGAGAATGATCAGCCATGATCACATTGAATGGCGGTGCTGGCTCGAAGGGCCGAATGGCCTCCTCCTGCACCTATTGTCTATTGTCTATTGTTCTCATCTGAATCTGAGATGCACAGAGTCTCTTGCCCAGAGTCGGGGAATCGAGGACCAGAGGACATAGGTTCAAGGTGAAGGGGAAAAGATTTAACAGGAATCTGAGGGGTAACCTTTTCACACAAAGGGTGGTGGGTGTATGGAGCGAGCTGCCAGAGGAGGTAGTTGAGGCTGGGACTATCCCAACATTTAAGAAACAGTTAGACAGGTACATGGACAGGACAGGTTTGGAGGGATGTATGGACCAAGCGCAGGCAGGTGGGACTAGTGTAGCTGGGACATATTGGCCGTGGTGGGCAAGTTGGGCCGAAGGTAGCGGTGCCAACTATCTCACTCCCAAATAAGGGACAAGGTGACGTCACTGCCCCACGTCCCTTTGTGACCTCACCCAGCCAGCGGCCACATGCTCGCGCTCCACCAATGGCGGCCGCCCGGGCCGGGAGGCGGGTTGCTACGCAACCTTCATGAGGCGGTGCCCGGGCCTCCGGGGCCTACAGCGTCCGGGGCCTGCAGCGTCCGGGGCCTGCAGCGTCCGGGGCCTGCAGCGTCCGGGGCCTGCAGCGTCCGGGGCCTGCAGCGTCCGGGGCCTGCAGCGTCCGGGGCCTGCAGCGTCCGGGGCCTGCAGCGTCCGGGGCCTGCAGCGTCCGGGGCCTGCAGCGTCCGGGGCCTGCAGCGTCCGGGGCCTGCAGCGTCCGGGGCCTGCAGCGTCCGGGGCCTGCAGCGTCCGGGGCCTGCAGCGTCCGGGGCCTGCAGCGTCCGGGGCCTGCAGCGTCCGGGGCCTGCAGCGTCCGGGGCCTGCAGCGTCCGGGGCCTGCAGCGTCCGGGGCCTGCAGCGTCCGGGGCCTGCAGCGTCCGGGGCCTGCAGCGTCCGGGGCCTGCAGCGTCCGGGGCCTGCAGCGTCCGGGGCCTGCAGCGTCCGGGGCCTGCAGCGTCCGGGGCCTGCAGCGTCCGGGGCCTGCAGCGTCCGGGGCCTACAGCGTCCGGGGCCTACAGCGTCCGGGGCCTACAGCGTCCGGGGCCTACAGCGTCCGGGGCCTACAGCGTCCGGGGCCTACAGCGTCCGGGGCCTACAGCGTCCGGGGCCTACAGCGTCCGGGGCCTACAGCGTCCGGGGCCTACAGCGTCCGGGGCCTACAGCGTCCGGGGCCTACAGCGTCCGGGGCCTACAGCGTCCGGGGCCTACAGCGTCCGGGGCCTACAGCGTCCGGGGCCTACAGCGTCAGGGGCCTACAGCGTCAGGGGCCTACAGCGTCCGGGGCCTACAGCGCACCCCGGGCCTAATATGGGACAAGGGCGGTCCCGTACGGGACAAACCAATTTAGCCCAAAATACGGGACGTCCCGGCTAATAAGGAACAGTTGGCAACCCTAACCAAAGGGCCTGTTTCCACGCTGTTTCACTCCATGACTCTACAACCAGCAATAGTAGACATGGTGATTCGACAAGGTGAGGTCGCCATCTGCTGGTCACCAGTGGAGGAGGAACTAACTCAGATGAATCGCGCTGTCGTGGGGTACCAGTCACAATCCAAGGACTGCAGGGAAACTCCACCTGTGATCTGGGAGGTCGGGAGGAACATCTGTAGATCTTCGCAATGGTAGAGGGGGATGGAGGGATGGGGAGGTTATTTTGGCAGGTCAGAAATCTGTTGACATTCAAGCCACAAGTCAAATTTAATTTTGAGCTTCTCCACAAAATGCTGGAATAACTCAGCGGGACAGGCGTCATCTCTGGAGAAAAAGGACGCGTCGCGTTTCGGGTCAGGATCGAGACCCTTCTTCAGACTGAAGGTAGAAGGAGTGGGGAACTGGAGGTAGGAAAAGCTTATGATTGTCACTTGTACACCGAGGTGCAAAGAAAACCCTCGGCTTTAGACTTTAGAGATGCAGCGCGGAAACAGGCGGGCGGCCGCCATTGGTGGAGCGGGAGCACGTGGCCGCTGGCTGGGTGAGGTCACGTGGGGGCGCGGGGCGGTGACCTCACCCTTTGTCCCTTATTTGGGAGTGAGGGAGTTGGCAACCCTACTAACACGGGGCAAGGGCGGTCCCGTACGGGACAAACCAATTTAGCCCAAAATACGGGATGTCCCGGCTAATACGGGACCCTACTTGATGGGCCGAATGGCCTAATTCTGCTCCAATTGGTTATGGCCTTATTTAAATTTGTTTGCACTCCCGGAACAGAGCACCAGATGGCACCAGTGAGCCTTCTTCTAATGTCATTACTGCACTGGTCAAGTATTGACCTGTGGCCAATTGCCCTGGAAATAGTGTGTGGAGTTTGCACCTTCTCCCCGTGACCTGCGTGGGTTTTCTCTGGGTACTCCGGATTCCTCCCACGCTACAAAGACGTGCAGGTTTGTGGGTTAATTGGCTTCTGTAAACATTGTAGAATTCTCTCGAGCGTGTGGGACAATGCTAGTGTGCGGGGTGATGGCTGGTCGGTTTGGAGTCGGTGGGCCGAAGAGCCTTTTTCCCCCAACCCTGCATCTCTAAAGTAAAGTCTAAAAGGAAAATCAGCCACAGGTTCATCTGTTTGTTCAACTTCCGCCCAATGCCCAGGCTGCTGATGAGTTATGAGGAAGATTTCATCTTCAGATAGCTCCTCTGTCCCTCTCTTTCCCCTCCCCGTTCCCCCACTAGTCTTCCCGTCTCCTACTACATCCTATCTTTGTCCCGCCCCCTCCCCTGACATCAGTCTGAAGAAGGATCTCGACCCGAAACGTCACCCATTCCTTCTCTCTCAAGATGCTGCCTGACCCGCTGAGTTACTCCAGCATTTTGCGTCTACCTTCAACTTCAGTTCAGTTCAATTTAGTTCATTGCTGTCACGTGTACCGAGTACAGCGAAAGGCTTTTTGTTGCATGCTATCCAGTCCGCAGAAAGACTGTGCATGTTTACAACCATATGCAGCCCACAGTACACAGGTGCAGGATAAAGGGTACAACATTTAGTGTGAGATAAAGTCCAGCAACATCTGATTGAAGATAGTCCTAGGATCCCCAATGAGGTAGATGGTGGCTTAGGACTACTGTCTAGTTATTGGTGAGAGGACTGTTCAGTTGCCTGGTAATAGCTGGGAAGAAACTGCCCCAGAATCTGGACGTGTGCGTTTTCACACTTCTGTACCTCTTGCCCGATGGGAGAGGGGAGAAGAGGGAGTGGCCGGGGTGAGACTGGTCCTTGATGATGCTGCTGGCCTTGCCGAGGCAGCGTGAGGTGTAGATGGGGTCGATGGAAGGGAGGTCGGTTCGCGTGATGGTCTGGGCTGCATCCACAACTCTCGGCAATTTCTTGCGTTTTTTTGATGGAGCTGTTCATATCATATCATATCATATCATATATATACAGCCGGAAACAGGCCTTTTCGGCCCACCAAGTCCGTGCCGCCCAGCGATCCCCGTACATTAACACCATCCTACACCCACTAGGGACAATTTTTATATTTTACCCAGCCAATTAACCTACATACCTGTACGTCTTTGGAGTGTGGAAGGAAACCGAAGATCTCGGAGAAAACCCACGCAGGTCACGGGGAGAACGTACAAACTCCTTACAGTGCAGCACCCGTAGTCAGGATCGAACCCGAGTCTCCGGCGCTGCATTCGCTGTAAAGCAGCAACTCTACCGCTGCGCTACCGTGCCGCCCAACATTCCCGAACAAATACTGTGAAGACAGATAAGAAACTGCAAACTCTGGTACCTAAAACTTTAAACAAACTGACACAAACTCAGTAGAACAGGCAGAGTCTGTGGAGGTGGAAGAAAATGGACAGATGTAGGTTTCTGAAAGGTTGTCTGTCCATTTCTCTCCACAGTGTTAGGTTCTGTGGCACACAGGAACTGGACTCAAACGCACGACTCACACACAAGAGTCAATTTGGAGGAAAAAAAGGCGTTCTTTAATTTCCAAATTAAAGAACACTGCATACAAACCAAAACCCTAAACTTACTTAGCTACAAAAACATTAGTTACAAAAATACTTACTAGGATACTCACTAACTATACTACGCTTGACAAGGACTTCGAAACAATGCGGGTAAGTCGGGAATCAATGACCGAGAGCACAAGACGAACTGGCACAGGACAAAGGGAGGTGTGGACTATATACACATGAGGTAAGGGCACACAGGTGGAAACAATCAAGGCGGGGCTGGCAATTACAATGGCAGGAAGTCAAGGGACCTGAAATGAGATAAGAGGTAAGTTTCACCTTAAAACAGGAAGTCAGCGCGAGACTTGACATGAGTGAATTTAACTTGACGAACCGCACTAAGGACAAGACGTGGACATGACGTGGACATGGGAATCTAAACACAGAACATGACACAAGACTAACATTACAGTTACCCCCCCCCCCCCCTTTAGGACCGACTCCTGACGGTCCAGGCTGGTCAGGATGAGTCTTGTCAAAGTCCTTGATCAAAGTCTTGTCCAAAATGAAGCTGGCAGGAATCCAGCACCTCTCCTCAGGACCGTAGCCTTCCCAGTCGACCAGAAACTGGCGACCGCGACCTCTCTTGCGGACTGCAAGAAGTGCCTTAACTGTGTAGACCGGACCACCGTCGACGAGCCGGGGGGAGGGGGGTGGAGGGGGCTTGGAGGCGGGCACGAGTGCACTTTCCTTGACCGGTTTTATTTTGCTGACGTGGAATGTAGGGTGAACCCTTAATGACCTGGGGAGTTGTAGACGGACCGAAACAGGGTTAATGACTTTCGAAATGGGAAATGGACCCACGAACCTTGGAGCCAGCTTTCTGGCGTGGACGTGAAGTGGCAAGTCCTTTGTAGACAGCCATACCTTCTGGCCTGGGCGATAATGCGGAGCGGATCTGCGGTGGCGGTCGGTTGCCGCTTTCATCCAGAACTGACCCCGGAGTAGAACCCTCCGAGCTCCGTCCCAGATTCGGCGACAGCGTCGGATCATGGCGTGGGCAGAAGGCACCGTCACCTCACCCTCATAAGCTGAGAACAAGGGGGGCTGGTAGCCGTAGGCACACTGGAAGGGTGTGAGTCCCGAGGCAGCCGTAGGAAGCGTGTTGCGTGCGTACTCGACCCAGATGAGATGGTCGCTCCAGGTGGTCTGGTTCTGCGCGATCAGACAGCGCAAGCAGGTCTCGAGCTCCTGGTTCATCCGCTCAGTCTGGCCATTGGATTACGGATGGTAACCAGAAGACAGGCTGACGGTGGCACCTATGAGGGAACAAAACTCACTCCAAAACTTGGACACAAACTGAGGGCCTCGGTCCGAGACAATGTCCGTAGGGAAACCATGGATACGGAAAACGTGAGACATCATTACCTCTGCCGTCTCTTTGGCAGAGGGGAGCTTGGCCACAGCGATAAAATGTACCATCTTTGAAAATCGGTCTACCACCGTCAGGACAGTTGTGTTACCTTTGGAGGCCAGCAACCCAGTAACAAAGTCAATGGAGATGTGGGACCAGGGCCTCTGAGGGACTGAAAGTGGGTGCAGCAGGCCCGCTTGGGCTTGTCTGGAAGGCTTGCTCCTTGCACAGACAGGGCAGGCGGCCAGGTTCGATCCTGACTACGGGTGCTGCACTGTAAGGAGTTTGTACGTTCTCCCCGTGACCTGCGTGGGTTTTCTCCGAGATCTTCGGTTTCCTCCCACACTCCAAAGACATACAGGTATGTAGGTTAATTGGCTGGGTAAATGTAAAAATTGTCCCTAGTGGGTGTAGGATAGTGTTAATGTACGGGGATCACTGGGCGGCACGGACTTGGAGGGCCGAAAAGGCCTGTTTCCGGCTGTATATATATGATATGATGATGATATGATATTCAGCTACATCCTTCTCAAGTGAAGGCCACCAAAAACGCTGTTTAACCACAAAAACAGTTCTCTTGGCACCTGGATGGCATGTGAGCAGGGACGTGTGAGCCCAGTGGATTACCTGGGGGCACAATGTCACAGGAACAAACAAACAGTTAGTAGGACAGCCACTCGGTGCTGGAGTCTCATCATTAGCCTGCTTCACATCTGTTTCGATCTGCCAAGACACCGCTCCTACCACACAGTTAAGTGGCAGGATGGGTCCGGGTTCTCTGGTATCAGGTTCAGGGTCATAAAGTCGGGACAGGGCGTCTGGTTTTGTGTTCTGGGAACCGGGCCTGTAAGACAGAGAAAAGTTGAACCTACTAAAAAACAGAGTCCATCTGGCCTGACGTGAGTTGAGTCTCTTGGCTTTACGGATGTATTCCAGGTTCTTGTGATCTGTCCATACCAGAAAAGGCTGCTCGGCCCCCTCCAGCCAGTGCCTCCACTCCCCCAATGCGGCTCTGACCGCCAGCAGTTCTTTGTTTCCGACATCGTAATTTTTTTCTGCGGGGGTCAACTTACGTGACAGGTAGGCGCAGGGATGAATCCGGTTGTCCTTCTCCGCTCTCTGGGAAAGTACCGCCCCAATCCCCTCGTTGGAGGCATCTCTGGGGATGCCTCTGGGGATCTCTGGGGATCTGGGATGGTCAGAACAGGAGCGTTGGTGAACAATGTTTTGAGGCGCTGGAAGGCGGCTTCGGCCTGAGGATTCCACTGGAACTGGGTCTTGGAAGACGTGAGAGAGTGCAGAGGAGCAGCAACAGCACTGAAGTCTCTAATAAAACGTCTGTAAAAGTTTGCAAATCCGAGAAACTGTTGCACCTTCTTTCTGTTAGTGGGGGTGGGCCAATTGGCCACCGCACTGACCTTACCAGGGTCCATCTGGATGTGGTCGGCCGATATAATGTAGCCCAGAAAGGACATTGTGTCTGCGTGGAAGTCGCACTTCTCGGCCTTCACATACAGACGGTTAGCTAAGAGCTTCTGCAACACACACTTGACATGACGCTCATGAGACTGTATGTCTGGAGAGAAGATAAGAATGTCATCAAGGTAGACAAAAACACACTCATTGAGAAATTCCCTGAGGACCTCGTTCATAAAAGCTTGGAAGACTGCGGGGGCATTGGTTAACCCGAACGGCATCACCAAATACTCGTAGTGCCCGTTAGGGGTGTTAAACCCAGTTTTCCACTCATCCCCCTCTCTGATTCTCACTAGATGGTATGCATTCCTTAAGTCTAGTTTAGTGAATACTTTGGCTTTGTGCAACAGTTCAAAAGCAGAAGACATCAAAGGAAGTGGGTAACGATTCTTGATCGTAATCTCGTTTAGGAAGCTGTAATCTATGCAGGGACGAAGTGACCCATCTTTCTTGCCCACAAAGAAAAACCCCGCGCCTGCTGCCGAGGAGGACGGGCGAATAATGCCCGTCCTCAGGGAGGACTCAATGTACTCATCCATCGCCTTCCTCTCGGGGCCGGATATGGAGTACAGTCGCCCCTTGGGAATAGGGGCCCCCGGCAGCAGGTTGATAGCGCAGTCGAAAGGTCGATGAGGAGGTAGGGTGGTGGCCCTGGACTTGTTGAACACCTGCTTCAGTTCATGGTAACAGGGTGGAACCTTCGACAGATCGGGATAGTCATCATCATCATTAGAAATCTTTATTTCTTCAGATTTAAGAACATTTATTCCCAAAACCGCCCCGATCTTCCCGTAACTCACCCCTTTGTTCACTGGTTGAACAAGACATGATTGTGTGCACTCAACCCCCCATCGTCTGATCTTACCAGATCGCCAATCAATCTGAGGATTGTGTTTCTGCAGCCAGGGGAAACCAAAGACCAAGGAATGTTGGGCTGAGTCAAACAAGTGAAAAGACATTATCTCCACATGGTTAGCATTGAACATGACTTTGACAGGTTCTGTACGATGAGTTATCTCAAACAACTGACGTCCATCTAAAGCGCTCGCCACAATAGGTTGCAACAAGGGCACAGATTTAACCTTACACGATCGAGCTAGAGTCCAGTCCATGAGACTCTCGTCGGCTCCGGAGTCGATCAAAACCCCCCGAGTCACAATTTGCTGATTCAGAGTGAGGGTGGCCTGTGTCAGAGGTCGAGGAGGTAAGTCCGAAACGGGGAATTGACTCACCAGTGTCCTCCTTTTCACTGGTGAGCCACCCCCTTTTACCGAGCCGTCGGCCAGACGGTGTCCTTGTTGACCGCAGTAAAAGCAGGCTCCGTCCTTCAGGCGGTGCTGTCGCTGCTCCGGAGTCAGCCTGGTTCGTCCTAGCTGCATGGGTTCCTCCGACGGCTGAGAGGACGCTGTTTTCTCCGGCCAGCGATGGACAGGGAACGATGACTTCTTCGGTGTGAAGGACCCGGAGGAGCGCCCCTGGTGATTGGGAGGACGATCAGCAGCCTGGTGTCTTTCCTTTTCCTTTATCCTGTTATCGACACGAATAGCCCTGGTAATTAATGTCTCTAGATCACTGGGTAACTCAAAAGGTGAAAGTCTGTCCTTTATAGCCTCCGACAACCCATTCATGAATGCATCCACTTGTGCAGGCATATTCCACCCACTGTCTGTTGCAAGGGTTCGGAAGTCAATGGCATAGTCTATCACTGGGCGAGTGTTCTGTTTTAGCTGCAGTAAGACTCGGGAAGCTTCCTTAGCAGAGGAAGTGTGATCAAAAATACTGCTAAATGTTCTTTGGAAGAGGTCTAGATCCTGACAGACTGTGGAGCCCCGAGACCACTCCGCAGTGGCCCATGCTGCGGCTCGTCCCGTCAAATGGGACACAATAAATGCTACCCTGGCCTGGTCTGAGGGGAAGTGTGCAGGGTTATGCTTGAAGTGGAGATCACATTGTACAAGGAATGATCTACAATTCTCAGAGTCTCCAGAGAACTTATCTGGTGAAGCCAGGCGTAGAATCAGCGTGGGGTTCGCAGGTGTGGCCGGAACAGCAGGCGGATGGCCGGCTGAAGGTTCAACGTGAGCCAGTGGAGAAGCTGCCGAGGTTGGGTCGAGACGAGCCTGAACCTGATGGAGTTGTACAGCGAGGTGGTTAATCTGGGTCGTCACTGATGACTGGAACTCGCCTTGTCTATCGTTCAGCTCGCGCACCCCGTGACTGACTGAGCGCAGCTGCTCCTCCTGGTGCTGGATCTTAGTGCCCTGGTTGGCAAGGGCTGATTTCCAAATCTTAGAGTCGGCTGAGTCCATATTATGGCCAGTTCGTTCTGTTAGGTTCTGTGGCACACAGGAACTGGACTCAAACGCACGACTCACACACAAGAGTCAATTTGGAGAGAATAAAGGCGTTCTTTAATTTCCAAATTAAAGAACACTGCAATTCGAACCAAAAACCTAAACTTACTCAGCTACAAAAACATTAGTTACAAAAATACTTACTAGGATACTCACTAACTATACTACGCTTGACAAGAACTTGGAAACAATGCGGGTAAGTCGAGAATCAATGACCGAGAGCACAAGACGAACTGGCACAGGACAAAGGGAGGTGTGGACTATATATACACATGAGGTAAGGGCACACAGGTGGAAACAATCAAGGCGGGGCTGACAATTACAATGGCAGGAAGTCAAGGGACCTGAAATGAGACAAGAGGTAAGTTTCACCTTAAAACAGGAAGTGAGCACGAGACTTGACTTGACATGAGTGATTTTAACTTGACGAATCACACTAAGGACAAGACGTGGACATGACAATCTAAACACAGAACATGACACAAGACTAACAGATATGACGGGACATTACACACAGATGCTGCCTGACCCACTGAGTAGTTCCAGGTTTTGTTTTTTACATTGATCTGTAGAATACTGCTTCTAATGTGGGCTGGCAGGTTTGTCTTTTTTCATTTCAGTCGAATCCTTCCATTTCTCGCGGTCTTGGATGGAGCTGTTCCTGTACCAGGCTGTGGTAAATACTGACCAGCAACTTCCACTTTGCTCTCCACACGGTTTAAAGCACAGTGCGCTGGCCGGTGGAGGCCTGCGTGAATCATTAACTGATGGGGCAAGCTTTATGTTGAAAGTTAAATAATCTAGGTCATAAAACTCCAAGTCATAAAAACGGAGCACATTTCACCCTTCAGTAAACATTACTCACACTTTGCCACTCATACCTCTGGCACATGCTCAGCAGGATTAGTCTTTAGATTTTAGACTTTATACCATATCTCCAGCTACCTCTCCCAAACCCTTCGGACAATCAGCTGGTGAATTATTTAAACTTTAATGTCATCCAGACACGATTGTTCCCAGCTCAATTTGCCAAGTGCAATTAAGCTTCCCTCATTTTCATTCCAGACGTAAAATGTTCTCAAATTATTTTTTTTGTGAAATTGATGTTCCTCTTTAAAGAAGGAATGTAATTAAACGGACTCTTGAATTGGGTTTTCAAAGCATTCATCGCTGCAAGAAATACCAGACTGATAGTCCGCTGAATCCTGTTACAATACACAAAGCTCTCTCTTAAAGACAGCAGATTTTTATTCTAGTTCAGTTTCTTTTCTTTTAGTTCAGTTTAAGTTTATTGCAACGTGTACCGAGGTACAGTGAAGAAGGGTCTCGACCCGAAACGTCACCCATTCCTTCTCTCCTGAGATGCTGCCTGACCTGCTGAGTTACTCCAGCATCTTGTGTCTGCCTTTGGTTTGAACCAGCATCTGCAGTTATTTTCCAACAATTAAAAGCTTTTTTGTTGCCTGCTATCCGCGGAGCCAGCGGGAAGACTATATACGATTACAATCGAGCCGTCCACAGAGTGCGGATACATGATGAAGGGAATAACATTTAGTGCAAGATAAAGTCCGATAAAAGATAGTCCGAGGGTCTCCAATGAGTTAGATGGTAGCTCAAGACCACTCTGGGGCTCACGTTGTCGACCTGCCAACTGACTTCTGTCAGGTGAACGACCACAAACAGAGGCAGCAGAAGCAGATTCATAACATCTGCTGCCTCAAACGCATGAAGAATAAGGCCCACTCTCTCATTGGCGAGAGGACGGTTCAGTTGTCTGATAACAGCTGGGAAGCAACTGTCCCTGAATCTGGAGGTGTGCGTTTTCACACTTCTGGACCTCTTGCCCGATGGGAGAGGGGAGAAGAGGGAGTGGCCGGGGTGAGACTGGTCCTCGATGATGCTGGCGGCCTTGCCGAGGCAGCGTGAGGTGTAGATGGAGTCAATGGAACGGTGTAGGTGTAAGAAGGAACTGCAGATGCTGTTTTAAATCGAAGATAGACACTAAATCCCGGAGTAACTCAGCAGGAGAGGCAGCATCTCTGGATAGAAGGAACGGGCGATGTTTTGGGTTGAGACCCTTCTTCAGACAGTCTGAAGAAGGGCCTCGACCTGAAACGTCACCCATTCCTTCTATCCAGAGATGCTGCCTCTCCTGCTGAGTTACTCCGGGATTTAGTGTCTATCTTCGATTTAAAACAGCATCTGCAATTCCTTATTTCTGCTGAGCCACTAAATCCTTTCTGACCGAAGATACTAGAGGAGCAAGATGGAAGAGAGAGTGGCACTCACTGAAGTTATCCTCCTCTTGTAACTGCAGTGGTCATGAGGCTGATCCACCTGTTACATTTGTACACGAGCAAGTTGGGAAGATGAATAGACTTGCTCTTGGTTTAGTTTAGTTTAGATGAGGGATACAGCGTGGAAACAGCCCACCGTGTCCGCACCGACCAGCGATCCCCGCGCATTAACACTATCCTACACACACTAGGGACAATTTTTTTAACATTTACCCAGTCAATTAACCTACAGACCTGCACGTCTTTGGAGTGTGGGATGAAACCGAAGATCTCGGAGAAAACCCACGCAGGTCACGGGGAGAACGTACAAACTCCGTACAGACGGCGCCCGTAGTCAGGATCGAACCTGAGTCTCCGGCGCTGCATTCGCTGTAAGGCAGCAACTCTACCTCTGCGCCCAATTTACGACATACACCAAGCCATTTAACCTGCTTGCAGCGCCGGAGACCCGGGTTCGATCCCGACTGCGGGCGCTGCCTGTACGGAGTTTGTACGTTCACCCCGTGACCTGCCTGGGTTTTCTCCGAGATCTTCGGTTTCCTCCCGCACTCCAAAGGTGTGCAGGTGTGTAGGTAAATTGGCTTGGTGTGTGTGTAAATTGCCCCTAGCGTGCGTGGGATAGCGTTAGTGTGCGGGGATCGCTGGTGGGCAAGGACCCGTTGGGCCGAAGGGCCTTTAATCTGAAGCTGGAGATGGGGGTTGGGTGGAAGAGGGGCAGGTGAGGGAGGATCTGATGGGCAGATGGGTGGACAATGGCTGGATGTGACAAGAAGGGTCTCGATCCAGATCCTGTAGGGTAGTGTTAGTGAGCGGGCAGGGTACCCGGTGGGCCGAAGGGACTGTGTCCGCGCTGTACCAAGGGGAGATGCAACGTGACCTGGGTGTCATGGTGCACCAGTCATTGAAAGCAAGCATGCAGGTGCAGCAGGCAGTGAAGAAAGCGAATGGTATGTTGGCATTCATAGCAAGAGGATTTGAGTTTAGGAGCAGGGAGGTTCTGCTGCAGTTGTACAGGGCCTTGGTGAGACCGCACCTGGAGTATTGTGTGCAGTTTTGGTCTCCTAACCTGAGGAAAGACGTTCTTGCCTTAGAGGGAGTACAGAGAAGGTTCACCAGATTAATCCCTGGGATGGCGGGACTTGCATATGAGGAAAGACTGGATAGACTGGGCTTGTACTCGCTGGAATTTAGAAGACTGAGGGGGGATCTTATAGAAACATATAAAATTCTTAAGGGGTTGGAGAGGCTAGATGCGGGAAGATTGTTCCCGATGTTGGGGGAGTCCAGAACAAGGGGCCACAGCTTAAGGATAAGGGGGAAGTCTTTTAGGACCGAGATGAGAAAACATTTCTTCACACAGAGAGTGGCGAGTCTGTGGAATTCTCTGCCACAGAAGGTAGTTGAGGCCAGTTCATTGGCTATATTTAAGAGGGAGTTAGATGTGGCCCTTTTTGCTAAAGGGATCAGGGGGTATGGAGAGAAGGCAGGTACAGGCTACTGAGCTGGATGATCAGCCATGATCATATTGAATGGCGGTGCAGGCTCGAAGGGCCGAATGGCCTACTCCTGCACCTATTTTCTAACCAAACTAAACTAAACTCTTGACTCTCAGATGTGGAAGCAGAGAGGGGTGGATGGAGTTAAGTCCCGTGCCGATCATGATCTGACTGAGGGTGTGGCTGTACCTCATGGCTGTTCCTCACCTGCCAGCTCAATCTGCTCCATCTGATTCACCACAGCTCCAACACTGTGCGAGCCCGCGTGTTAATCAAGCTTTGCAATGTTCGAACGATGGCCATGCCAGATGGCTGGGATTGAATTACCAATATCTGCCTCGGTGTTCAGAAGGCACCCCTCGAGTTCACACTAGCAGCCAAGAAATCTGGCCCCCGCCAGCAGCCTCGCAACGTCCTTCCCACCAGCTGTTGTCTATCTGTATTCACCACAGGCCCTTCCTGCCCCCGGCGTCATTACACAGGGCTGGCTGCGCATTTTGCTGAGATTCTCCATCGGCAAACATCAAGCACTCAATGGTGATCCATTGAACCAAAGCCAGGCCTCATCAGCATCTCCAGCAGCAAGCGCACACTCAAACATAAAGTGCTCGCTGAGTTCTACACGTGTGCTCAGATGGTGCCTGGGTGACGAGGACTTTGTCCGGTCTAGGGGAGGACACAAAATGCCGGAGTAACTCAGCGGGTCAGGCAGCATCTCGGGAGAGAAGGAATGGGTGATGTTTCGTGTCGACCCGAAACGTCATCCATTCCTTCTCTCCCGAGATGCTGCCTGACCCGCTGAGTTACTCCGGCATTTTGTGAAATAAATACCTCCCAGTGTGTGTGTGTGTGTGTGTGTGTGTGTGTGTGTGTGTGTAGGATAGTGTTAGTGTGCGGGATCGCTGGTCGGTGCGGACACGGTGGGCCGATGGGCCTGTTTCCACGCTGTATCCCTAAACTGAACTGAACTAGACTAAACTAAACTAATCTAAGACACAAATCGCTGGAGTACCTCGTAAGTCGGACTCGTAATGGTGGAGTCCGGCACGGTGGCGCAGCGGTAGAGTTGCTGCCTCACAGCGCCGGAGACTCGGGATTGATCCTGACTACGGGTAATGTGTCTGTACGGAGTTTGTACGTTCTTCCCGTGACCTGCGTGGGTTTTCTCCGAGACCTTTGTGTTTCCTCCCACACTCGAGACCCTTCTTGTCACATCTAGCCTTTGCCCACCCAACTGCCCATCAGAATCTCCCTCACCTGCCCTCTTAGACAATAGACAATAGGTGCAGGAGGAGGCCATTCGGCCCTTCGAGCCAGCACCGCCATTCAATGTGATCATGGCTGATCATTCCCAATCTGTACCCCGTTCCTGCCTTCTTCCCATACCCCCTGACTCCGCTATCCTTAAGAGCTCTATCCAGCTCTCTCTTGAATGCATTCAGAGAATTGGCCTCCACTGCCTTCTGAGGCAGAGAATTCCGCAGATTCACAACTCTCTGACTGAAAAAGTTTTTCCTCATCTCAGTTCTAAATGGCCTACCCCTTATTCTTAAACTGTGGCCCCTTGTTCTGGACTCTCCCAACATTGGGAACATGTTTCCTGCCTCTAACGTGTCCAACCCCCTAATAATCTTATACGTTTCGATAAGATCTCCTCTCATCCTTCTAAATTCCAGTGTATACAAGCTGAGTCGCTCCAGTCTTTCAACATATGATAGTCCCGCCATTCCAGGAATTAACCTAGTAAACGTACGCTGCACGCCCTCTTCCATCCAACCCCCCCCATCTCCAGCCTCACATTGCACTCTCCTTTTACACTTTCGAGACGCAGCGTGGAAACAGGCCCTTCTGCCCATCGAGACCGCGCCGACTAGCTGCCCACTAGCACCATCCTACACACACCAGGGACAATTCACAATTTTACTGAAGCAAATTAACCTACAAACCAGCACGTCTTTGGGCAGGAGACCGGAGCACCCGGAGAAAACCCACGCGGTCACAGGGAGAACGTACAAACTCCGTACAGACAGCGCCTGTAGCTAGGATCGAACCCGGGTCTCTGACGATGCAAGGCAGCAACTCTACCGCTGTGCCACTCGTCTTATGCCCGACTGTGTCATTTGTTTAAAATGTCTTGGTTCTGTCCACCCATTGCCAAACAAACCCCTCCCCATCACCTGTCTGCACCTATCATCTGCTAAGCTTCCATTCCCTCCACTCTCCCTACCACAATCAGTCTGAAGAAGGGTCCCAACCTGAAACGCCACCCATCCATGTTCTCCACAGGTGCTGCCTGACCCGCTGAGTTACTCCAGCACTTTGTGTCTATCCATGTGCTACGCTTTGTCATGCCCCTCACGTTTTTTACAATCTACAATCGGGCACTTGGGTCCTGGCAACACCCTAACCCTAAATCACTGTGTACCCTTTCCAGCTTAACAACATCTTTCCTATAACAGGGTGACCAAAACTGAATACTCAACCTTTCCTTTCTGGAAAGGGGGAGTGTGATGTTTGATGGACTGTGTGGGGTGGGAGGACCCGATCGTCCTCCTGTGCAGCGCCACCTGCTGCACGGGAGGAGCAACGGGTCCTCCCACCCAACACAGTCCATCAAACATCACAAATACTCTAAATGCGGTATTACAAAAAGCTGGAGTAACTCAGCGGGTCAGGCAGCATCTCTGGAGAGAAGGGATGGGTGACGTTTCGGGTCGAGACCCTTCTCCAGAGATGCTGCCTGACCTGCTTAGTTACTCCGGCATCTTGTGATACCTTCGATTCTGTACCAGCATCTGCAGTTATTTTCCTTTACTGTAAATGCGGCCTCACCAATGCCCTGCACAGCTGTAACATAACCTCCAAACTTCTAGACTCCATACTCTGACTGATGAAGGGCAATCAGCGTCAACAGACCTGGGTTCGATCCCGACGACGGGTGCTGCCTGTATGGAGTTTGCACGTACTCCCCGTGACCGCGTGGGTTTTCTCCGGGTGCTCCGGTACCCTCCCATATCCCAAACACGTGCAGGTTTGTAGGTTAATTGCCTGGTGTAAATTGTCCCCGTTGTGTAGGATAAAAAACTAGTGTACGTGTGGAGGGTTGCCATGGATACGGTAGGCCGAAAAGCCTGTTTCCATGCTGTTTCTCAAAACTAAAGCAGGGCGTTTACTTTGATTGCACAGAGTGACTGAACAATATTATTTTCTAGTCACTAATAGTGGTTCTTTCACCCCGTGGAATGAGGCAGGTGATTATAATTTGATCCTGATTTCTTTGTGCGCTCACCCTCACTGTGACTCTAATGATTACATTACCTCGGAACAAACAGCACTAACAGATAATCACTAGGATGCTGTAACCTGTTGCACTGCCCCTGCATCGAATTGAATTGAATTGAATAAGTTTATTGGCCAAATATGTGCATATACTTGGTACTCCGCTCGCAAGCAACAACACGAACATATAGTAAACAATTAAGAATAGAACATAAAGCATTAAGAATCCAACATTACAGTTTAAACATGTGGGTGAAAATAAACCAGAGCAAAAGGAGGATGAGAGGGGATCTTATCGAAACGTATAAGATTGTTAAGGGGTTGGACACGTTAGAGGCAGGAAACATGTTCCCGATGTTGGGGGAGTCCAGAACCGGGGGCCACAGTTTAAGAATAAGGGGTAGGCCATTTAGAACGGAGATGAGGAAAAACTTTTTTAGTCAGAGAGTTGTGAATCTGTGGAATTCTCTGCCTCAGAGGGCAGTGGAGGCCAATTCTGTGAATACATTCAAGAGAGAGCTAGATAGAGCTCTTAAGGATAGCGGAGTCAGGGGGTATGGGGAGAAGGCAGGAACGGGGTACTGATTGAGAATGATCAGCCATGATCACATTGAATGGCGGTGCTGGCTCGAAGGGCCGAATGGCCTCCTCCTGCACCTATTGTCTATTGTCTATTGAGGCTGCAGACTTTGGTTATTGAGTAGAGCTACTACTCGTGGGGGGAAAAAGCTGTTTTTATGCCTGGCTGTGGCTGCTTTGACGGTCCGGAGTCGCCTTCCAGAGGGAAGTGCTTCAAAGAGTTTGTGGCCAGGGTGAGAGGGGTCAGAGATGATCTTGCCCGCTCGCTTCCTGGCCCTTGCAGTGTACAGTTCGTCAATGGGGGGGAAGGTTGCAGCCAACGACCTTCTCGGCTGATCGAAGTTGGAACGCCCAATGGAGGACCCGACGTAGGAGGACCGCCGTGTGGGACGGTGGGAGAACAAAGGAGGACCGGTGTGGGAGAGGGGGGGGGGGGGGCACTCTAGTTTAGAATCCTCTGCCCAAGGGATAAGTCTGCGTTTGTTCGTTTCTTCGTCCGTTTGTTCCGGTGAAGGCGCTGAGCACACAGCTGCCTTTTATCTTTTTGTTTTCACTTTTAAGTTCAAGTTTTTCGTGCACCTTGTTGTGTTGTGACCGGCGGCAGACCAATTTCCCTCTGGGGATGAATAACGTTTTATCATATGGTATGGTGTCGTAGATGCTTGGGTTAGTTTAGTTTATATACGTGCTCTTTTCCCATATCCTGCTACATCCTTGCCTTGGCAATTTGAATCTCCGTCCACCGATCAACCCTCTAAACCCGTCGTGAAGTTGTACACCACCAGCAAATCTCCTCTTACCCCAATAATCCCAACCTGATAGCCAACAGCTCTGATCCCCACAACCATTTAAATCAATTTATCTTGCATCCTCTTTGAATTCTTTACCTCCTGAAAAGTGCGAGGTGATGCACTTTGGCAGAAATAACTTGGAGAGGGAGTACACCATGAATGGAAGGACCCTAGGGAAGACAGGGGTTCAGAGGGACCTTGGAGTACAGGCACACAAGTCCTTGAAGGCAGCAGGACAGGTGGACAGGGTGGTCAAAAAGGCATATGGGTTACTGGCCTTCATTAGCCGGGGCATCGAATATAAAAGTAGGGGGGTAATGATGGAATTGTACAGAACACTGGTGAGGCCACAGCTGGAGTATTGTGTACAGTTCTGGTCACCACATTATAGAAAGGATGTGATAGCTTTGGAGAGGGTGCAGAGGAGATTCACCAGGATGCTGCCAGGGATGAAGGGCCTCGGCTATGAGGAGTCAAGTCAAGTCAAGTCAATTTTATTTGTATAGCACATTTAAAAACAACCCACGTTGACCAAAGTGCTGTACATTTGATTAGGTTCCAATAGAAAAAAAATGAAACCTACAGTAGCACGCAAACAGTTCACAGCGCCTCCTCAATGAGCCTCAAACGCTAGGGAGTAGAAATAGGTTTTGAGCCTGGACTTAAAGGAGTCGATGGAGGGGGCAGTTCTGATGGGGAGAGGGATGCTGTTCCACAGTCTAGGAGCTGCAACCGCAAAAGCGCGGTCACCCCTGAGTTTAAGCCTAGACCGCGGGATAGTGAATAGCCCCAAGTCGGCCGACCTGAGGGACCTGGAGTTAGAGAGGGGGGTTAGAAGATTTTTGATGTAGGGGGGGGGAGTGTCCATTTAGGGCTTTATACGTGAATAGGAGGACCTTGAAGTTGATTCTGTACCGTACAGGGAGCCAGTGGAGAGAGGCCAGAATCGGGGTGATGTGGTCCCTTTTACGGGTACCCGTCAGGAGTCTCGCTGCGGCGTTTTGGACCAGTTGCAGGCGGGACAGGGAAGATTGGCTGATCCCAGTGTATAGGGAGTTGCAGTAGTCTAGGCGGGAGGAAATGAAAGCGTGAATGATTTTTTCTGTGTCGTCAAATTGGAGGAAAGGTTTGATTTTAGCTATGGTTCGAAGTTGGAAGAAGCTGGCTTTTACCACAGCGTTGACTTGCTTATCAAATTTTAATGCAGAGTCAAATATCACGCCGAGGTTTTTGACATGCGGTTTGACTAGGCAGGATAGGCTTCCAAGACTGCCTGTTATCAATTTGATGGAGTCGGGGGGGCCGAATAGGATGACCTCAGACTTGCTCTCATTTAATTGGAGGAAGTTCTGTGCCATCCAACATTTTATGTCCTCAAGGCAGTGTGAGAGGCTGTTTAAATTTGACTGGTTGTTGGGTTTCAGGGGGAGGTAAAGCTGAGTGTCATCGGCATAGCAGTGGAAAGAAATGCCGTGCCTTTGAATGATTTGGCCAAGGGGGAGCATGTATAGAGAGAAGAGAATGGGGCCTAGGATGGAGCCTTGTGGAACTCCGCAGGAGAGGCTAGCTGGAGCAGAGGAATAACTGCCTATGTTGAGACTGAGCAGACTGGGGTTGTTTTCCCTGGAGCAGAGAAGGCTGAGAGGGGACATGATCGAGGTGTACAAGATCATGAGGGGCATGGATAAGGTAGATGGCGGGGAACTTCTTCCACTGGTGGAAGGTTCAACAACGAGGGGACATAGATACAGGGTAAGGGGAGGGAGGTTTCGGGGGGATGTGAGAAAGAACTTTTTCACCCAGAGGGTGGTTGGAGTCTGGAACTCACTGCCTGGGGTGGTGGTGGAGGCGGGAACACTCACAACGTTTAAGAGGCATTTGGATGGGCACTTGAAATGCTACAACATTCAGGGCTACGGTCTAAATGCGGGAAAATGGGATTAAAATTAGACTGTGTTTGGTAACGGGCGGCGCGGACACGATGGGCCAAAGGGCCTCTTTCTGTGCTGTAGGACTCTATGACTCTATGACTCTAAAGAGCAGTGGCCAGATATTAGTTCAGTTTAGTTTAGTTTAGTTAGAAGAGGCTTATCAGAATGCACCCTGGATTAAAGGGTATTACTTTTTAGAGATACAGTGTGGAAACAGGCCCTTCGGCCCACCGAGTACGCACTGACCAGCGATCCCCGTACACGAGTACTATCCTACACACTAGGAACAATTTACAATTTTTACCGAAACCAATTAACCTACAGACCTCTACATCTTTGGAGTTTGGGTGGAAACCGGAGCACCCGGAGAAAACCCATGCGGTCACGGGGAGAACGTGCAAACTCCTCACAGACAGCACCCGTGGTCAGGATGGAACCCGGGTCTCAGGCGCTGTGAGGCAGGAACTCTACCGCTGCGCCACCGTGCCGCCCTTGTTGTTCGTTTGGAGTGCAGGAGGATGAGGGTTGATCTTGTAGAGGTGTATAAGATCATGAGGGGAATAGCCCCGGTTAAACGCACAGTCTTTTACCAAGATTAGGGGAACCAAGAGCCGGAGGAGATAGGATTAAGGGGAGGGTGGAAAGATTTCACAGGAACCTGAAGGGCAACCCTTTTAGGCAAAAGTGATGGGTAATCATGTATTGTCTTTCCACTGACAGGATAGCACTCAACAAAAAGCTTTTGACTGTACCTCAGTACACGTGACAATAAAATAAACTGAACCCAAACTAGACTGCGTATGTTCAACACAGGCATTCAGTGTGAAGAAGGGTCTCGACCCGAAACGTCACCCAATTCCCTCTCTCCTAGATGCTGCCTGACCTGCTGAGTTACGCCAGCATTTTGTGATACCTTCGATTTGTACCAGCATCTGCAGTTATTTGCCTTCAACACATTCATTGTGGGCCTGTGTATCGCAACGTCGACTTCAGCATTGAAATGGACTCGCTCAACCAAACCGAATGCCTCCATTAGTCGGTCAGTGCCTTCTAGGCAGGGAGGGGGAGAGATAAGGAATAATAGAGCCGTTCCTTAATAGAGCCGAGACTATCAGAGGTGAGATCTTGTGATGGAGATAGATGAGAATTGAAATGAACTCTGTCTGTTTGGTGGGACTAAAGTCTCTCTCACTTCACCTAGTTTACTGCAACTGATGCACCTCACACACCCAATTACCAACCTTGCTTCCATCTCACTGAGATTATTGGGTCAGTTACACCGACTCTGGACTCAAGAAGATTTAGTATGTTCGGCACGTCCCCAACAACCCTCACCGACTTCCACAAATGCTCCGTAGGAAGCATCCTATCGGGACGCATCGCGGCAGGGCGGTCACGGTGGCGCAGCGGTAGAGTTGCCGCCTCACGGCGCATGAGACCCGGGTTCGATCCCGACTACGGGTGCTGTCTGTGCGGAGTTTGTACGTTCTCCGTGGGTTTTCTCTCTGAGATCTTTGGTTTGCTCCCACACTCCAAAGACGTACAGATATGAAGGTCAAATTGAAGTCTGAAGAAGGGTCTCAACCCGAAACGTCACCCATTCCTTCTCTCCCGAGATGCTGCCTGACCCGCTGAGTTACTCCAGCATTTTGTGAATAAATACCTTCGATTTGTACCAGCATCCGCAGTTATTTTCTTGTGCTATCTGAAGGTTAAATTGGCTCGGTGTATGTGTAACCTGTCCATCATGTCTGTAGCATAATGTTAATATGCACGGACCCGGTGGGCCGAAGGGCCTGTTTCGCTCTGTATCTCTAAACTAAACAGAGCGGTTTGGGGAACAGCGCCATCCAAGACCGCGAGAAACTGCAGAGAGTTGTGGACACGGCCCAGACCGTCGCGCAAACCAAACTCCCTTCCATTGATTCCGTCTACACTTTAGTCTAGGTTGGAGACACAGCGTGGCAACAGGCCCTTCGGCCCACCAGGTCCGTGCCAACCAGCGATCACCCCGTACACAAGTCGTGTCCCACACACTGGAGACAATTTACAGAAGCCAATTACCCTACAAACCTGCACGTCTTTGGACAATAGACAATAGACAATAGGTGCAGGAGGAGGCCATTCGGCCCTTCGAGTCAGCACCACCATTCAATGTGATCATGGCTGATCATTCTCAATCAGTACCCCGTTCCTGCTTTCTCCCCATACCCCCTGACTCCGCTATCCTTAAGAGTTCTATCTATCTCTTTCTTGAATGCATTCAGAGAATTGGCCTCCACTGCCTTCTGAGGCAGAGAATTCCACAGATTCACAACTCTCTGACTGAAAAAGTTTTTCCTCATCTCAGTTCTAAATGGCCGACCCCTTATTCTTAAACTGTGGCCCCTTGTTCTGGACTCCCCCAACATTGGGAACATGTTTCCTGCCTCTAACGTGTCTAACCCCTTAATAATCTTATATGTTTCGATAAGATCTCCTCTCATCCTTCTAAATTCCAGTGTATACAAGCCTAGCCGCTCCAGTCTTTCAACGTACGACAGTCCCGCCATTCCGGGAATTAACCTACGCTGCACGCCCGCGAGAATATCCTTCCTCAAATTTGGAGACCAAAACTGCACACAGTACTCCAGGTGCGGTCTCACTAGGGCCCTGTACAACTGCAGAAGGACCTCTTTGCTCCTATACTCAACTTTGCTCCTATACTCAACATTCCATTGGCTTTCTTCACTGCCTGCTGTACCTGCACGCTTCCTTTGGAGAGTGGGAGGAAACCCAGAGCACTCGGAGAAAACCAACGCGGTCACAGGGAGAACGTACAAACGCTGCACAGACAATGCCCGAGGTCAGGATAGAACCCGGGTCTCTGGCACTACCGCTGCGCCACCGTGCCGCCCTTAAAGTCAGAAATCCGTCCTGTCTAATGTTGTGATGCAAAGTCTGGATCCTGGCAATGTCTTTGCCCCTTGACGCACAGGGGAAAATTCCATCTCACTCCCAACGCAAACCCATTGCAACAGGGGCGGCACGGTGGCGCAGCGGTAGAACTGCCGCCTCACAGCGCTTACAGCGCCGGAGACCCGGGTTCGATCCTAAGTGCGGGTGCTGCCTGTACGGAGTTTGTACGTTCTCACCATGACCCACATGGGTTTTCTCAGGGATCTCCGTTATCCTCCCACACTCCAAAGACGTGCAGGTTTGTCGGCTAATTGGCTTGGTGTAAATGCAAAATTGTCCCTAGTGGGTGTAGGATCGCGCGGATCGGAACGGACTCGGTGGGCCGAAGGGCCTGTTTCCGCGCTGTAACTCTAAACCAAACGAAATGAAAAAATCAGCTCTCGAGTTAAATCCCAGCTGACCTTCCCATCCCTAATGCTGCCTGACCTTGCCATTGCTTGTAAGCCTAGCGTCAAGAGGCACATGGAAACATAGACATAGAAAATTAGGTGCAGGAGTAGGCCACTCGGCCCTTCGAGCCTGCACCGCCATTCAATATGATCATGGCTGATCATCCAGCTCAGTAACCTGTACCTGCCTTCTCTCCATACCCCCTGATCCCTTTAGCCACAAGGGCCACATCTAACTCCCTCTTAAATATAGCCAATGAACTGGCCTCAACTACCTTCTGTGGCAGAGAATTCCACAGACTCACCACTCTCTGTGTGAAGAAATGTTTTCTCATCTCGGTCCTAAAAGACTTCGCCCTTATCCTTAAGCTGTGACCCCTGGTTCTGGACTTCCCCAACATCGGGAACAATCTTCCCACATCTAGCCTCTCCAACCCCTTAAGAATTTTATATGTTTCTATAAGATCCCCCCTCAGTCTTCTAAATTCCAGCGAGTATAAGCCCAGTCTATCCAGTCTTTCTTCATATGAAAGTCCTGCCATCCCAGGGATCAATCTGGTGAACCTTCTCTGTACTCCCTCTAAGGCTAGAATGTCTTTCCTCAGATTAGGAGACCAAAACCGCACACAATACTCCAGATGCGGTCTCACCAAGGCCCTGTACAACTGCAGCACATGGAGCCCATTGTAACATTTTGTGTTAATTAAAATAAAACACAATAATAATACATGTTACTCATTATTGGGAGCGAGAGGTTAATGCGATTTAAGTTACAAAGAAATCTTGCCGAGAGAGATTTCCTAAGGGAAAGCTCCAGACTAATGGAAAAAATCTCCCTGCTACAAACACATTTTATGCGGCTTAAAGCGTTTAATTTCATTTCTCTTTTACAACGTTCTTTACTTTTCACCTTTTCATACCATGGGGCCAAAGCCCATGAGTTGGAACTCCAGGGTTTGCAAACTTACAGCAAAATAAAACACACCTGAAGAAGGGTCTCGACCCGAAACGTCACCCATTCCTTCTCACCTGAGATGCTGCCTGACCCGTTGATTCACTCCAGCATTTTTGTGTCCACCTTCGGTTTAAACCAGTTTCATCCAGGCGGTCTTGAAATCTTTGCCATTTCATCTTCAACGTCAACCCTTTAAATATAATTTGCCAGTCTATCCTGGCCAATTCCCTCTCTCATACCTTCAAAGTCTCCTTTATTCAAGTTTAGGACCCTCGTCTCTGAATTAACCGTGTCACTCTCCACCCTAAGGGCGGGCACGGTGGCGCAGCGGTAGAGTTGCTGCCTTACAGCGAATGCAGCGCCGGAGACTCAGGTTCGATCCTGACTACGGGCACCGTTTGTACGTTCTCCCCGTGACCTGCGTGGGTTTTCCCCGAGATCTTCGGTTTCCTCCCACACTCCAAAGACGTGCAGGTATGTAGGTGAATTGACTGGGTAAATGTAAAAATTGTCCCTAGTGTGTGTAGGATGGTGTTAATGTGCGGGGATCGCTGGGCGGCGCGGAATCGGTGGGCCGAAGGGCCTGTTTCCGCGCTGTATCTCTAAATCTAAAACAAAAAATCTAAATCTAATGCAGAATTCCATAATATTATGGTCACTGTTACCTAAGGGGCTTTGCACAACAAGATTGCTAACTAATCCTTCCTCATTACACAATACCCAGTCTAGGGTGGCCTGGACTAGTCGCTTCCTCTACATATTGGTTTAAAAACCATTCTGTACGCAATCCAGGATATCCTCCACTGTTACTAATTCGGTTGGCCCAATCTATATGTAGATTAAAGTCACCCATGATAACTGCTGTAACTTTGCTATACACGTCCCTAATTTCCTGCTCGACCTCCCTACTGCTGCTTGGTGGTCTGTGTACAACTCCAACAAGCGTTTTCTGCCCTTGGCTATTTCGCAGTTCTACCCATACCGAATCTGCAGCATCCAAGCTGATGTCTCTCCTTACTATTGCATTAATCTCCACTTTAACCAGCAATGCCACCCCACCTCCTCTTCCTTTCTGCCTATCCTTCCTGAATATCGAATACCCCTGCATGTTTGGCTCCCAGCCTTGGTCACCCTGGAGCCATGTCTCCATAATTTTAGATTTTTAGATTTAGAGATAGAAACAGGCCCTTCGGCCCACCGGGTCCGTGCCGCCCAGCGATCCCCGCACATTAACACTATCCTACACCCACTAGGGACAATTTTTTACATTCGCCCAGCCAATTAACCTACAAATCTATACGTCTTTGGAGTGTGTTTTTGGTTGGCGTGGGTTTTCTCCGAGATCTTCGGTTTCCTCCCACGTTCCAAAGACGTACAGGCTTGTAGGTTAATTGGCTTCGGTAAGATTGTAAATCGTGGGATGAAGGACCTGTTTCCACGCTGCATCTCCAAAGTCTAATGTAAAACCATGCAGCTATCACACACAATAACATCGCCTGCCAGATTTGCCTTTCTCCGTTATTTGGAGAGTGGAAAGATCTTACTTTAAAAAAAAGCCGGTGAATATCTATTGAAACCGTGACACGTTTCTGAAGGTGTGGATGAGTCGATTAATTTATAACATGGTATTTATTATTTTTAAAGCTGAATTATCACACAGAACAATTTATAAACGCGAAATGGAATATGGCACAAAAGCACTTTAGATTGTAAATCCCTTTCTAAAATAACCACCAACTCCAAGATTGAATTGGAAATAGATTTTAGGTGCTCAGGTGCTCCACGACAAATGCACAGAGTTTCTTTTAACGGGGAAAGTGAAACTCATTTTGAATTTCATTTAGATATCCAATTCAGAGCTGACACCTGCTCACATTAAGACAAAGCCATCATTGCCATTCTGAGATCCCATCAGCAGACAGCCAATGCAAACTGGACACATCACATTATAAAGTCATTCCTCTACGGTCAATATTCCAAACACTTGCCTGCTGATGGACAAGCAGAATATTTCATGGGGAAATATTAATACTTCTTTGTAAAAGGTGCAGAGTTAAGGTTAGGCGCGGTAGTTACTACAGAATATTGACTTCTCTAACTTCAAGTAACCTATGCTTTCCCTCTCTCTCCATCCCTCCACCGTCCCAGTTCCCCGACCACCCTGATTAGATTTCATCTCTGAATCCTTCCCCAGGCTAACGATCATCAACTCTACATTCCCCCCAGCCGCATCCCCTTTGATGTCTCCGTTTCACACCTGACCCTTCCGTATCTCTATGCCTCTCTCTCTCTCTCTCTTCCCCCTGACTCTCAGTCTGAAGAAGGGTCTCGACCCGAAACGTCACCCATTCCTTCTCTCCAGAGATGCTGCCTGACCTGCTGAGTTACTCCAGCTTTTTGTGGCTACCCTCAGTGTAAACCAGCATCTGCAGGTCCTTCCATTTTGTGTCTACTGTAGTATTTCTGTTTCAGAAACTTGAACATGTTCTCTAAACTGACAGGGCAATACTGACAGAGTGCTGCATTGTTGAAGGAGGTCTTTTGGTTGAAAGAATTTGCATCGCAGGCAGACTAAAGAATTATTTTAAAATGTATTCACAGGGCGCACCAAAAACTTGCCCCATCTATATACTAAAACTCTCGTCTGTTTGTTTGTTTGTTCCTGAACTACAGCCAAAGCGGTACACGATAGCGTGACAATTTTAGGCCCACCTTACTCACCGTCTAATGGAAGAAGTTTCATTGGTGCTAATGGAAGAAGTTTCATTGAAATCGGTGTTATATTTTTTAAGTTGTTCACATTTAAAAGTTTAAATCGATCTCCTAGGGAGGGGCGAAGGAGGGAGGAGGGAGGGAGGGGGGATGGGGAGGGGAGGGGAGGGGTTGAGTGGGATGGGGTGGGGAAGGAGGGAGGGAGGGGAGGGGGGTTGAGGGGGACGGAGGGAGGGAGGAGGGGGAGGGGGAGGGGGGAGAGGGTAGGGGGAGGGGGGTAGGAGGGAGGGTAAGGGGGGGTTGAGTGGGATGGAGTTGGGGGAGGGGAAGGGAAGGGGGAGGGGAAGGGGGAGGGGGGTTGGGGGGGACGGGGAGGGGGTAGAGGAGGGGGGGATGGGGAGGAGGGAGGGATGGGGGTGGAGGGAGGGGGGGGGGTTGTGTGGGATGGAGGGGAGGGAGGGAGGGAGGGAGGGAGGGAGGGAGGGAGGGGAGGGAGGAGGGAGGGAGGGAGGGAGGGAGGGAGGGAGGGAGGGAGGGAGGGAGGGAGGGAGGGAGGGAGGGAGGAGGGAGGGAGGGAGGGAGGGAGGGAGGGAGGGAGGGAGGAGGGAGGGAGGGAGGGGGAGGGGGAGGGGGTGGGGAGGAGGGAGGGGGAGGGGATGGGGAGGGGGAGAGGAGGGGGAGGGGGGTGGGGATGGGGGGTAGAGGGGAGGGGGAGTGGGGGAGGAGAGGGTGCGGCACCAATGCAGGAGAGGTTTGGGCCCAACGGGTCTACTTGGTCCAGTATATCTTTAAATTTCACCCCCCCACAACTTAAAGCTATCCCCTCTACTCTTTGGGAATAAAGACCGAACGATTTTGTGCCCAGTTCCGGTCACACCCATTATATGAAGGATGTGTAGGCTTTGGAGAGGATACAGGAGAGGTTTACTAGAACGCTGCCTGGATTAGAGAGTATCCGTTGTTTAGAGGCAGAGCGTGGAAACAGGCCCTTCGGCCCACCGAGTCGGCGGCGGTCTGCGTTCACCCCGTGCTCTACCCCAATCCCATGCACCCGAGACAATCAACCTGCAAACCTGTGCGTCTTTGGAGTGTGAGAGGTAACCGGAGCGCTCCCCGCAGAAAACCCACGCAGTCACGGGGAGAACGTGCAAACTCCGTACAGACAGCGCCCGCAGTCAGGATCGAACCCGGGTCTCCGGCGCTGCAAGGCAGCAACTCTACCGCTGCGCCACCGTGCCGCTGCAGAGAGAGGTTGGACGAACGTGGATTTGTTTTCTCTGGAGCGTCGGACAATAGACAATAGGTGCAGGAGGAGGCCATTCGGCCCTTCGAGCCAGCACCTGCCATTCAATGTCGGAGACCTGAGGGGAGGCCCAGATAGAAGTATATAAAATTATGAGAGGCACCTTTATCCCTAGAGTAGAAATGTCCAAGATTAGAGGGCAAAGCTCCAAGGTGAGAGGGGCAAAATGTAAAGCAGATTCAGGGGGGAAACGTTTTCCTTTACACAGAGAGCCCGGGTGCCTGGCAAAAGCTGCCAGTGGTGATGGTGGAGGCAGATGCAACGATGGCGTTTAAAAGTTGTTTTGGATAGGCACAAGGGAATGGATCACATGCGGGCAGAGGGGGTGACTTTAACTGGGCATCATGTTCAACATGGACGTTGTGGGCCGAAGGGCCTTTTTCAATGCTATACCCTTCAACCATCTAACGTGCATAAACAACTTCTCTTCTTTACCTCCCTGATTTCAAACACTTGGAGGGAGATTGGAACAACCAAGTTACTTGAGAAGGTACATATTAATGTAGATTTATGATTAGTTCGGTTTTAGTTCAAAGATACAGCGCGGAAACAGGCCCTTCGGCCCACTGAGTCCGTACAGACCTGCGCTCCCGCACATTAACACCATCCTACGCACACTAGGGATAATTCTACACTGGAATTTAGAAGGATGAGAGGGGATCTTATCGAAACATATAAGATTATTAAGGGGTTGGACACGTTAGAGGCAGGAAACATGTTCCCAATGTTGGGGGAGTCCAGAACCAGGGGCCACAGTTTAAGAATAAGGGGTAGGCCA
>NC_135992.1:7944193-7997233 GCF_053455715.1 Rhinoraja longicauda
GAGAGATGAGAGAGAAGAGAGAGAGAGAGAGAGAGAGAGAGAGAAGAGGAGAGAGAGAAGAGAGAGAGAGAGAGAGAGAGAGAGAGAGAGAAGCGAGCAGGACTTAGGGAGAGGCGCCCCTCTCTCTCTGCTCCACTTGAAGCCCCAACTCACCCCCCAACTACACACACACCCCAGCCCAACCTACTGAGTTACTCCAGCATTTGCTGACTGTCTTTGGTTTAAACCAGCGTCTGCACATTTCACACTCAACAGGTCAAGGGAGCAAGGAATTAAAGGTAGGATTGTAATATTAGTGATTTGATATTCAATATATTTGCTATGTAAAGGATGTTTGTTTACCTTTGTGGTGGTGGGTTTGTTGGTATTGTTTTGTGTTATTGTAAATAATTGATTACATTGATTTTGGATTGAAAAAAATAATGATTAAAAGTACTGTAACTTATTCGAAGCGATCAAAATACTAACTGGGCAGTGGCTGGTGATCACATTGTAGTGGTTCATCTAGATGTTGCTGTACTACACATTAGATAAGGGGCGATGTTGCTGGATTGAGAAGTGTTTCAGAGCCGAGGGTGTTTCAGAGCCGAGGGAAGGAGGGAAGGAGGGAGGGAGGGAAGGGAGGGAGGGAGGGGGGGTAAATGTTCAAACCTGTTACTTCAATAAAATGTCAATTATTCAATCTAAACCCATGGGAGTTAGAGTCTCCACTCCCGAAATCTTACCCGATTCCTTCTCTCCAGAGATGCTGCCTGACCCACTGAGTTGCTCCAGCTTTTTGTGTCTGTCTTGGACTTTAAATCACGTTGGGGTTGGGTTGGGACATTTCCGAATTGTGTGGTTCAACTCCAATCTCGCCCTCACTCACGCTCGCTGTAAGGCATCTAGTCCCATGTAATCACACTGTGTGTCTCACTCTCCCCCCCCACTCACTCCCCCCCACTCACTCCCCCCCACTCACTCCCCCCCCCCCCACTCACTCCCCCCCCACTCACTCTTCCCCCCTCCCCCACTCGCTCTTCCCCCCTCCCCCACTCACTCTTCCCCCCTCCCCCACTCACTCTTCCCCCCCCCACTCACTCTTCCCCCTCCCCCACTCACTCTTCCTCCCCCCCACTCACTCTTCCCCCTCCCCCACTCACTCTTCCTCCCCCCCACTCACTCTTCCCCCCTCCCCCACTCACTCTTCCCCCATTCCCCACTCACTCCTCCCCCCCCCACTCACTCTCCCCCCCCCCCCCCACTCATTCCTCATGCCTCACTCACCTATTCATACAGTTTGTGAGTGGTGGGTGGGGATTGTGTGGAGGCCGGGGGGGAGCTTAGGGTGTGGGTTGTGGAGGCCGGGGGGAGGGTGGAGAGTGGAGGGGGGGTGGGGAGTGGAGGGGGAGAGGGTGGGTGGGAAGTGGAGGGTGGGGAGTGGAGGGTGGGTGAGGAGGGGGAGGGTGGGTGGGGAGTGGAAGAAGGGGAGGGTGGGGAGTGGAGTGGGGGGAGTGGTGTGGAGGGGGGTGGTGTGGAGGGGGGTGGTGTGGAGGGGGGGGATGGTGTGTGGGGAGTGGAGGGTGGGTGAGTGGAGTGGGGAGTGGAGAGGGGAGGGTAGGGAGTGGAGGGTGGGTCAGGGAGGGTGGGAGAGAGTGAGTGGGGGAATGGTGTGGAGGGGGGGTGGTGTGGAGGCCGTGGGGTGGGGAATGGAGGGGGGGGGGGGTGGAGCGTTGGCAGAGGGTTTGTTTCTGCATTGCCCCAACCCTGCAAGGGACAAAGCCCCTTCCACCTCTATCTCTCCTTCTGGCTGCCTATTTCACACCTCTTCTCTCCTTATCTCACACTTTCTGTCTTTTCATCTCTGGCCTTTGCCCATCCATCTGCCCAAGCAAACCTCCCCTCCCCTATCTGTATCCACCTATGACTGAAGAAGTCTGCAGAAGGGTCTCGACCCGAGACGTCACCCATTCCTTCTCTCCCGAGATGCTGCCTGACCCGCTGAGTTTGCATATGGTGTCTACCTTCCACTTTGTCCTGCACCCACCTCTCTTCCAGCTTTATCTCCCCCCTCCCACCATCAGTCTGGAGAAGAGTCCTGACCCTAAACGTCACCTATCCACGTTCTCCTGAGATGCTGCCTGACCCGCTGAGTTACTCCAGCACTCTGTGAAACGTTCCCTATCCATGTTCTCCAGAAATGCTGCCTGACCAGCTGAGTTACTCCAGCATTAGTTTTCCTCGAGGTTTGATCCCTCGGATCCTGCCAGCGTGGTTACCACCTCTTCCCCTCCCTGGGTAGACACCCTCCTCAAGGCAAAGTTTGCTTCTACTCCAACCTCTCTCCCTGGGACTGATCCCCAACTCTCAAGGGGACTAGTTTGTTCCCAGTGTCACAGCTCGTCTCGGCCCTGACCCAGTTCCCAGGACCACATCCACTCACAGAAGGATGGACCTGCCCTCTGGCCCACAGGCACCAGACCACCCTCTGCAATGGTCTGCAGACTGATGGGATCACTCCCCTGGGACCTAGCACAAACTCAATGGGCCACTGTCCTCTGTGTGTAAGTCCCCAGTCCTTGCTCCGTGATGCTGGGTTAATGAGTTGTGTTCCTCGCCGCCGCTGGTCCAGGTGTGACCCCAGTTGTTTCTGCTCCCCCAGGCTGAGCCATGCTGAGGGGGAACCTGCCCCTGGCACTCCTGCTGCTGCTCCTCGCAGTGGCCCTGGGGAAGGAGCAACAGGCCAGCCAGCACTGGAGGTGGAACTACCGGGATGGAGGTAGGATGGCCAGGGGGTGGGTCTAGCACCGCAATGACCACATCCACACGCACACACATACACACACACACAGACACACACACGTACACACACACACGTACACACACACACACACACACACACCACACGTACACATCCACACGCACACACATACACACACACAGACACGTACACACACACACACACACACACACACACACACACACACACAGACACACGCACACACAGACATATACACAGACACATATACACACATACACGCACATATAGACAGACACATACACACACACACACACAGACACCCACACACAAACACAGACACGTACACACAGACACACGCACAAAGACATACACACACACACACACAGACATACACACACACACACATACACACACACACATACACACACACACACATACACACACACACACACAGACATACACACACACACACACAGACATACACACACACACACACAGACATACACACACACACACACAGACATACACACACACACACATACACACACACACATATACACACACATATACACACGCACACACACACGCACATACACAGACATACACATACACACACATGCACACACACACGCACATACACAGACACATACACACACGCACACACACGCACATACAGACATACACACACATACACACACACGCACATACACACACAGACACACACACAGACACACGCACACATACACACACAGACACACACACATACACACACACAGACACCCACACACATACAGACATGCACATATACAGACACACACACATACACACACACAGACACGCACATACACACACACAGACACGCACATACACACACACAGACACGCACATACACACATATACACGCAGACACACAATCATTCCCACTCCCCCCCCCCTCCCCCCACACACACGCGTAATCATGAGATTCGAAGCAGGTTGGGGTGTGTGGTGGGTTTGAACATGTTAGGCTGTATAACGGGATGTGGGGAATATTTGGTGACAATATCATATATATCATATTGTGGCGGATCAGGCCACTCCTCGGGTCAGCCCCCTCGTTACGTGACGGACAGGTGAAAGGGGTTAAAAGCCAGACCAAGGGAAGGCGTGGATCATCCCCTGGGAGAACTACGCTGTGGGCACCAGCTCACAGCCTAATAAAGAATCTAACTAAACACTGCCTGGCGTCTTGCCTTTTCTCTGGCCTCCGCCAGGCCACTACATTGGTGACCCCGACGTGATTTGAACACGCAGCCTTCTGATCACGTCGGGGTCACCAATGTAGTGGCCTGGCGGAGGCCAGAGAAAAGGCAAGACGCCAGGCCACTACATTGGTGACCTCGACGGACATCACACGTAGTGATGTCGAACAATGGGCAACCCGGTCCTGCCGCCCTCGCGCAACCCGGTCCTGCCGCCCTCGGTCCTGCCGACCTCGAGGCCGTCTCCCTCAAACTCCCGACCCTGTGGACCGAAGAGCCTGAGGTCTGGTTCCAGCAGGCAGAGGCACAGTTTGCAGTGCGAGGGGTAACCGTCGACTTGACGAAGTACTTTTACGTCGTCGGCGCCCTGGACCAGGCGACAGCAAGGCGAGTAAAGCCTTACCTTAATGACCCCCCCGCGGATGACAAATATAAGGGCCTTAAAGAACTCCTTATCAGGAGGTTCGGCCTCAGCGACGCCGAGAGGGCAACTCGCGTTATGAGCCAGGGGGGGCTCGGGGACCGACGGCCGTCGGCCCTTCTGGAGGACATGCTCGCCCTTATGGGCAACCACCCGCCCTGTTTCGATCGCACGGCTGAAGCCGGCACACGTGGACATTGATCGGCCGGTGCCGGTTGCACAGCCCCGCCCGCGCGGTCGCCCCCCATCCAACCTACCCCCTCCAGTGTCTGCTACGACCCCTCCACCTGTCGGTCAGTCGCCGGTCCCTGCGCCGGTCATGGTGCGCACCCGGGCTGGTCGCCTCGTGCGCCCTCCTGTCCGTTTTGTACCTCCGGTTCTTGGGGGGGGTCCTGTGGCGGATCAGGCCACTCCTCGGGTCAGCCCCCTCGTTACGTGACGGACAGGTGAAAGGGGTTAAAAGCCAGACCAAGGGAAGGCGTGGATCATCCCCTGGGAGAACTACGCTGTGGGCACCAGCTCACAGCCTAATAAAGAATCTAACTAAACACTGCCTGGCGTCTTGCCTTTTCTCTGGCCTCCGCCAGGCCACTACAATATCATATATATACAGTGCGGAAACAGGCCTTTTCGGCCCACCAAGTCCGTGCCGCCCAGCGATCCCCGTACATTAACACTATCTTACACCCACTAAGGACAATTTTTACATTTACCCAGCCAATTAACCTACATACCTGTACGTCTTTGGAGTGTGGGAGGAAACCGAAGATCTCGGAGAAAACCCACGCAGGTCACGGGGAGAACGTACAAACTCCTTACAGTGCAGCACCCGTAGTCAGGATCGAACCTGAGTCTCCGGCGCTGCATTCGCTGTAAAGCAGCAACTCTACCGCTGCGCTACCGTGACGCCTACCTACCCTGACATCAGTAGGGTGTGCAGAGTGTTGGAGTGTATGGTGAGGTGTGCTGAATGTTAGATTGTTTATTGGGAGTGCAAAGAATGTTGAGATGTATAATGGGATTGAGAATGGATGGGGCTGTATATCAGGTCATATGGGAATGGGCCATATAATGGGGTGGCACGGTGGCGCAGCGGTAAACTTGCTGCCTGCAGAGTGTTGGAGTGTATGGTGAGGTGTGCTGAATGTTAGATTGTTTATTGGGAGTGCAAAGAATGTTGAGATGTATAATGGGATTGAGAATGGATGGGGCTGTATATCAGGTCATATGGGAATGGGCCATATAATGGGGTGGCACGGTGGCGCAGCGGTAAACTTGCTGCCTTCCAGCCCAGAGACCCGGGTTTGATCCTGACTTTGGGTGCTGTCGATATAGTTTGTACGTTCTCCCTGGGACCTGCGTGGGTTTTCTCCGGGTGCTCCGGTTTCCTCCCACATTCCAAAGACGTGCAGGTTTGTAAGTTAATTGACTTCTATAAATTGTCGCTAGCGCATAGGATAGAACTAGTTAGTGTAGGGGCGATCGCAGGTCAGCGCAGACACGATACGCTGAAGGGCCTGTTTCCACGCTGTAAATCCCTGTGACCTCGTGGGTTTTCTTCGGGTGCTCGGGTTTCCTCCCATGCTCCAAAGACATGTGGGTTAATTGGCTTCTGCAAGTTGTCCCTAGTGTGTAGGACCAGGACTAGTGAACGGGTGATCGTTGGTCAGTGTCAAGTCAAGTCAAGTTTATTTGTCACATACACATACAAGATGTGCAGTGAAATGAAAGATTACCCACAGTCCAGCAATAGAGCAATAAAAATAAACAAAATTCACACACAATCACAACCAACACAAAACAACAAAAAAAAGAAACATCCATCACAGTGAGTCTCCTCCAGTCACCTCCTCACTGTGATGGAAGGCCACAATGTCTTTCCTCTTCCCCTGCCGTCTTCTCCTGCGGTCAGGCTGTTGAAGTTGCCACGTTCCAGGCTGCGAACCAGAGCCCCAGGTGGTCCCAGGTGGAGGCCGCCAGCTCCAGGTGTTTGGCCGATGGTAGGCCGCAGAGGGAACGGGAGACACCACCCAGAAAACAAAGGTCGCGTCTCCGTACGGAAGAGGCAACTTTACAGTTTTACAGTCCCCCCCCTCCCCCAAATATAGTACACAACCACAAACACCACATCACATCTAAACACTACAATCAAGACAAAAAACAACATAAAACACAAAAGACAAACGGAGTGCTAGGGCAGGGCAGGTTGGCCGATGAGACTGCTTCCGCGCTGTATCTCCACAGTCTAAAAGTCTAAACTGTTGAATGGGAATGTACAGGTGTGTGATGGGGAATGGGACCATACAATGGGGTGTGATGGGGAATGGGACCATACAATGGGGTGTGATGGGGAATGGGAATGTACAATGGTGTGTGATGGTGAATGGGACTATACAATGGGGTGTGATGGGGAATGGGACTATACAATGGGGTGTGATGGGGAATGGGACCATACAATGGTGTGTGATGGGGAATGGGACCATACAATGGGGTGTGATGGGGAATGGGACCATACAATGGGGTGTGATGGGGAATGGGACCATACAATGGTGTGTGATTGGGAATGTACAATGGTGTGTGATGGGGAATGGGAATGTCCAATGGTGTGTGATGGGGAATGGGAATGTACAATGGTGTGTGATGGGGAATGACACTATACAAGATTCAAGATTCAAGATAGCTTTATTTGTCATCCAATATTGGACGAAATTCAGTCACCCACAGTCCAACAATAAAAGCATTAAATAGGCATTAAAATTACACAACCCCAAAAACACACAAAAAAAGAAACATCCATCAAAGAAACATCCATCACAGTGAGTCTCCTCCAGTCCTCTCCTCACTGTGATGGAAGGCCACAATGTCTTTCCCTTCTCCTGCCGTCTTCTCCCGCGGTCAGGTTGTTGTGGTTGTAGGCCACGCCGGACGGTCCGCAGCGGGCCGAGCCTAAGGCGAGTCCCAGCCGCTCCCGCAGCCTCCGAAGACGGCCGGCTCCGCCGATGATGGGGAATGGGACTATACAATGGTGTGTGATGGGGAATGGGACTATACAATGGTGTGTGATGGGGAATGGGACCATACAATGGGGTGTAGGGGATATTGGGTTGTGTAATGAGGCGTTGACAACTCTGGGCTGTGTAACGTGGGACGGAGAGCATTGAGGTGTAGCTCTGTGGCGGTGCGGTTCACTGTACAACCCCCCCGCTCTCGGCCAGCCGACAAGGTGAACATCGGTGGAGTCCACAGCATCACCCGCCTGCTGGATCTGTGGGGAAACCGGATCTTCAAGCAGATGAAGTTCACGATGCTTAGCCACCCACAGGACGTGCTGCCAGACTACTCCAGGTACGGGGAGGGAGGGGGCAGTGGGGAAGGGCAAGGGGGGAGAGAGGGAGAGATAGAAGGAAACAAAAGGGGGGAGAGATGCTGACAACGGTATGAGATTGCACTAAGAGGGAGAGAGGGAACGTGTCAAAAGAGATAAAGAGGGAGCTTGGGCTAGACAATAGACAATAGACAATAGGTGCAGGAGGAGGCCATTCGGCCCTTCGAGCCAGCACCGCCATTCAATGTGACCATGGCTGATCATTCTCAATCAGTACCCCGTTCCTGCTTTCTCCCCATACCCCTTGACTCCGCTATCCTTAAGAGCTCTATCTAGCTCTCTCTTGAATGTATTCAGAGAATTGGCCTCCACTGCCCTCTGAGGCCGAGAATTCCACAGATTCACAACTCTCTGACTAAAAAAGTTTTTCCTCATCTCTGTTCTAAATGACCTACCCCTTATTCTTAAACTGTGGCCCCTGGTTCTGGACTCCCCCAACATTGGGAACATGTTTCCTGCCTCTAACGTGTCCAACCCCTTAAAAATCTTATGTTTCGATAAGATCCCCTCTCATCCTTCTAAATTCCAGTGTATACAAACCTAGTCGCTCTAGTCTTTCAACATATGACAGTCCCGCCATTCCGGGAATTAACCTAGTAAACCTACGCTGCACGCCCTCAATAGCAAGAATATTCTTCCTCAAATTTGGAGACCAAAACTGCACACAGTACTCCAGGTGTGGTCTCACTAGGGCCCCGTACAACTGCAGAAGGACCTCTTTGCTCCTATACTCAACTCCTCTTGTTATGAAGGCCAACATTCCATTGGCTTTCTTCACTGCCTGCTGTACCTGCATGCTTCCTTTCAGTGACTGATGCACTAGGACACCCAGATCACGTCCCCTTTTCCTAACTTGACACCATTCAAATAATAATCTGCCTTCCTATTCTTACCACCAAAGTGGATAACTTCACACTTATCCACATTAAACTGCATCTGCCATGCATCCGCCCACTCACACAACCTGTCCAAGTCACCCTGCAACCTCATAGCATCTTCCTCACAGTTCACACTGCCACCTAGCTTTGTATCATCGGCAAATTTGCTAATGGTACTTTTAATCCCTTCATCCAAGTCATTGATGTATATTGTAAATAGCTGCGGTCCCAACACCGAGCCTTGCGGTACCCCACTAGTCACTGCCTGCCATTCTGAAAGGAACCCATTTATCCCCACTCTTTGCTTTCTGTCTGTCAACCAACTTTCTATCCATGTCAGTACCCTACCTCCAATACCATGTGCTCTAATTTTGCCCACCAATCTCCTATGTGGGACCTTGTCGAAGGCTTTCTGAAAGTCGAGGTACACCACATCCACCGGCTCTCCCCTGTCAATTTTCCTAGTTACATCCTCAAAAAATTCCAGTAGATTAGTCAAGCACGATTTCCCCTTCGTAAATCCATGCTGACTCAGAACGATCCTGTTACTGCGATCCAAATGCTCCGCAATTTCGTCTTTTATAATTGACTCCAGCATCTTCCCCATCACTGATGTCAGACTAACTGGTCTATAATTTCCCGTTTTCTCTCTCCCTCCTTTCATGAAAAGTGGGATAACATTAGCTACCCTCCAATCCACAGGAACTGACCCGGAATCTATAGAACATTGGAAAATAATCACTAATGCGCCCACAATTTCTAGAGCCACCTCCTTAAGCACCCTGGGATGCAGACCATCAGGCCCTGGGGATTTATCAGCCTTGAGTCCCATTAGTCTACCCAAAACTTTTTCCTGCCTAATGTGGATTTCCTCCAGTTCCTCTGTCACCCTAGGATCTCTGGCCACTAGAACATCTGGGAGATTGTTTGTATCCTCCTCAGTGAAGACAGACCCAAAGTACCGGTTCAACTCTTCTGCCATTTCCTTGTTCCCCATAATAAATTCCCCTGCTTCTGTCTTCAAGGGACCCACATTTGCCTTGACTATTTGTTTCCTCTTCACATACCTAAAAAAGCTTTTACTATCCTCCTTTATATTATTGGCTAGTTTACCCTCGTACCTCATCTTTTCTCCCCGTATTGCCTTTTTAAGTTATCTTCTGTTGCTCTTTAAAAGAGTCCCAATCCTCTGGCTTCCCACTCTTCTTTGCTATGTTATACTTCTTCCCTTTTACTTTTATGGTGTCCTTGACTTCCCTTGTCAGCCACGGGTGCCTCTTATTCCCCTTAGAATCTTTCCTCCTCTTTGGGATAAATTGATCCTGCAACTTCTGCATTATTCCCAGGAATACCTGCCATTGCTGCTCCACAGTCTTCCCTGCTAGGTCCTCCTTCCAGTCAATTTTGGCCAACTCCTGCCTCATGCCTCTGTAATCCCCTTTGCTATACTGTAATACTGACACTTCAGATTTTCCCTTCTCCCTCTCCATTTGTAGAGTAAAACTTATCAGATTGTGGTCACTGCCTCCTAATGGCTCATTTACCTCGAGTCCCCTTATCAGGTCAGGTTCATTACATAACACTAAATCCAGAATTGCCTTCTCCCTGGTAGGCTCCAGTACAAGCTGTTCTAAGAATCCATCTCGGAGGCACTCCACAAACTCTCTTTCCTGGGGTCCATTACCAACCTGATTTTCCCAGTCTACCTGCATGTTGAAATCTCCCATGACCACCACAGCATTACATTTGTGACATGCCAATTTTAGCTCCTGATTCAACTTGCACCCTATGTCGAGGCTACTGTTTGGGGGCCTGTAGATGACTCCCATTAGGGTCTTTTCACCCTTACAATTCCTCATCTCTATCCATACTGATTCTACATCTCCTGATTCTATGTCACTCCTTGCAAGGGAGTGAATACCATTCCTTACCAACAGAGCTACCCCACCCCCTCTCCCCACCTGCCTGTTTTTTTCTGTACGTTGTGTACCCCTGAATATTCAGCTCCCAGCCCTGGTCCTCTTGTAGCCATGTCTCAGTGATTCCCATAACATCATACTTGCCAATGTCTAACTGAGCCTCAAGCTCATCCACTTTATTTCTTATACTTCGCGCATTTAAATACAACACTTTAACTTCGGTATTTACCTCCCCTCTCACACCGGTCACCATTGGCCCTGACCTTACTCTCATATCCCTTCTAGAACTTCCCTTCCCATTCATACGAGAGTCCTTTACAGTTTCTCCTGTATTCGCTTCCCCTTTAACTCCATCTCCATATTCCCAGTTTGTCAACCCCTCCCCCCCACTACTTAGTTTAAAGCCACACTTGTAGCACTAGCAAATCTGCCTGCCAGAATGTTGGTCCCCCTGCTGTTAAGGTTCAACCCGTCCCTTTTGTACAGGTCACCCCTACCCCAGAAGAGATCCCAGTGGTCTAGAAATCTAAATCCCTGCTCCCTGCACCAGCCCCTCAGCCATACATTCATATCCCCGATCTCTCTGTTCCTGCCCTCACCAGCACGAGGTACAGGCAGCAGTCCAGAGACAACCACCTTCGACGTCCTGCTTCTCAGTCTTCTTCCTAACTCCCTAAACTCACGCTGCAGTATCTCCTTCCTCTTCCTCCCGACATCGTTCGTTCCCACGTGCACAACTACTTCCGGTTGATCGCCTTCCCTCGCTAGGATGTTCTGAAGCCGCTCCGTGATGTCTTGAACCCTGGCACCAGGGAGGCAACAAACCATCCTCGACTCCCGCCTGTCGCACCAGAATCTCCTGTCCGTACCTCGGACAATGGAGTCACCGACTACTATGGCTCTTCCTGACCGGTCTCCCCGGTCGAGTTTCCTTGCCTGGGATAGAACCGCCAACGCGACTGCCGCTCGGACTGGAAGCGTCTTCTGCCCCGACAGCTCCCAATAGGGTGTACCTGTTTGCAATAGGCACAGCCCCCGGGGTCTCCTGGAGTCCACGTTCGCTCCCCCCTGAAACGGTCTCCCACCTTCGCTCGACCTGGACCCTTGGCGTGACAGCCTCACAGTAGGTCCTGTCCAGGAAACTCTCGCATTCCCGGATGGCCCTGAGGTCAACCAGCTGCTTCTCCAACACTGTCACACGTCCAGTCAGGAGCTGCACCTGGACACAGTTCTTGCAGGTGAAGCTCCCAGAAGCCCCAGCAGTGTCCCTACCTTCCCACATCCTGCAGGAAACACACTGCACCAACCTGTGCGCTAGTGTAGGGATGAGGGGAGAGTGAGGAAGAGAGAGAGTGTGATCGAGGGAAGGAGCAAGTGAGACAAAAGAATATAATGTGGAGATAGAGGGCGGAGAGACAGAGAGAGAGAGAGAGAGTTCAAAAAACTAAAATGCATGTCGATATATTAAATATATCATTGTAACTATCTTAAGAAATAATAAATCTGCGATGCATTACTTTTGCCTTGAACTAACGACTACCATTTACACGAGTCCCTCTGTCCTGTTTAGAGCAGGATTAGCTTGGACCAGAAGACAGACACAAAAAGCTGAAGTAACTCAGCGGGTCAGGCAGCATCTGTGGAGGAAAGGAATAGGTGACGTTTTGGGTTGTACCCGAAACATCACTTAATCCTCCTCTCCAGAGATGCTGCCTGACCTGCTAAATTACTCCAGCATTTCATGTCTATCTTCGGTGTAAGCCAGCATCTGCAGTTCCTTCCTACACGTTTAGCTAGGGGCAGGTTCAAGGTCAAACATCCCAGCCTGAGAGATTCACAAGGATGTTGCCAGGACAGGAAAGCTTTAGTTACGCAGAAAGATTGGATGGGCTGGGGTTATTGTCCTTGGAACAGCTAAGACTGAGCAGAGATTGAATTAAGCGGCCTGGACTGCAATGCAAATAGAGAGAGTCTGTATCACCTGATGGCGGTTGGGGGAGGAGGGGGAGGTAGGGGAGGAGGGAGGGAGGGAGGCGGGATTAACCATGCAGCACGGAACTAGAGCAACTGGAAGAGGAGTGGAGAGGAGATAAGGAAATATCCTTGTTAATCTTCTCTCCACTCTCATGGTTAACAACATCCTTCCTACAGCAGCGTGACCAAAACTCAACCCAGTCCATCAAATGACGCCAGACCCCTTGTCACTGCAAACATCGCCGGTCCATTTACCTCCACTTACTGTATGTTGCCTGACCCGCAGAGCCGATCCAGCACTTTGTGTTTCGCCCCCCTCTGCCCAGACACTGCATCCACTCTCAAGGGACCGGGACCTTACTATACTTCCCATTCCCAGTCGGGCCCTTTGATTCCCAGTCAGAACTATACTACCCATTCCCAGTTGGGATCTTGCTGACCATTGCAGATGGTGAACTTGCCTCAATAGACAACAGACAATAGAAAATAGGTGCAGGAGAAGGCCATTCGGCCCTTCGAGCCAGCACCGCCATTCAATGTGACCATGGCTGATCATTCTCAATCAGTACCCCGTTCCTGCCTTCTCCCCATACCCCCTGACTCCGCTATCCTTAAGAGCTCCATCTAGCTCTCTCTTGAATGTATTCAGAGAATTGGCCTCCACTGCCTTCTGCGGCAGAGAATTCCGCAGATTCACAACTCTCTGACTGAAAAAGTTTTTCCTCATCTCTGTTCTAAATGGCCTACCCCTTATTCTTAAACTGTGGCCCCTGGTTCTGGACTCCCCCAACATTGGGAACATGTTTCCTACCTCTAACGTGTCCAACCCCTTAATAATTTTATACGTTTCGATAAGATCCCCTCTCATCCTTCTAAATTCCAGTGTATACAAGCCTAGTCGCTCCAGTCTTTCAACATATGACAGTCCCGCCATTCCGGGAATTAACCTAGTAAACCTACGCTGCACGCCCTCAATAGCAAATAGCCTCCCTCTGATCCCTCTTCTGCACTTCCTCAGATCCCCATCACCTACTTGCCTTCTTCGCCACTTGCCTCCCTCCCTCCCTCTGATCCCTGTTCCCCATTTGCCTCCCTCCCTCTGATCCCTGTTCCCCACTTGCCCCCCTCCAGGATTCAGCCGTTCTCCGAGGCCCTGGACGATCTGTTTCGGGAGGCCCGGACCCTGAAGAGGAGGCTGGGAGACCTGGCGGCAACCCTGGCGGTCCTGGAGAGATCCTTCGCCCAGGTGGGGTACGGGAGGCCGGCAAAGATCAAACGGGTGGTGGTGGTGAAGAAGGTGCCGCGGAAGCAGCCGGCTCACCGTAGCTCCCAACGCGCCTCACCGTGGGCCCCGTCCTTCACCGCGGCCCACCGGCGGCCAGCGGGCAGGAGGCCACAGGACGTCAGCGACAGGCAGAGGTCAAGGGTCAGCGAAGGAATCAAGGGTCAGTGAAGAGCGGTGACCCTTGCAGCCCTGGAGCAGAGAAATACAAACCAATGTAGGGATTTTAAATATTTGTTATAATCTTGACACTTATTCAGAAAGAATAACGACAAACTGCATCTATGTAGTATCATTGACAAGAGGAAAATTGCTATGCAAGTGTATCATTACACTGTGCTTCAAAGGGGAATCATTCAACAATATCTGATACCAAACCACAGTGGGTCAGTTAAGGATAGGGTTGCCAACTGTCCCGTATTAGCCGGGACATCTCATACTTTGGGCTAAGTTAGTTTGTCCCCTACGGGAACCGCCCTTGTCCCGGATTAGTACGGTTGCCAACTTCCTCGCTCCCAAATAAGGGACGAAAGGGTGATTTCACCGCCCCCGCGCGACCACGCCCAGCCAGCGGCCACGTGCCCCCGCTCCACCAATGGCGGCCGCCATTGGTGGAGCGGGGGCACGTGGCCGCTGGCTGGGCGGGGGGCGTGGGGCGGTATCGCCAACCTTTCGTCCTGTATTTGGGAGCGAGGAAGTTGGCAACCCATAGTCAAGCAGCATCTCAAAGGAGGAAAGGGAACTGGAAGTGAAGGGATTAGGAAGGGAATTGCAGACCCTAAATCCAAGAAGGCCGCTCCACCACTGTTTATCTTACACCACCAGATGTGAAGATGTGCACAGAATAAACGGACATAATGTTCTCCCCGTGACCTGCGTGGGTTCACTCATGGCTCTCCGGTTTCCTCCCACACTCCAAAGATGTACAGGTTTGTAGGTTAACTGGCTTGGTATAAAAGTAAATTGTCCCTAGTGTGTGTAGGAGAGTGTTAGTGTGCGGGGATCGCTGGTCGGCGCGGACTCGGTGGGCCGAAGGGCCTGTTTCCGCGCTGTATCTCCAAACTAAACAATATAGGAGCTGAGGGGGGGGGATTTCTTTAGTCAGAGGGCGGTGGATCTGTGTAATTCATTGCCACAGATGGCTGTGGAGGCCACGTCAATGGATATTTTTAAGGTGGAGATTGAATAGTGCGGGTGTCAGGGGTTACGGGGAGAAGGCAGGAGAATGGGGCTGAGAGGGAGAGATAGGTCAGCCATGATTGAATGGCGCAGTAGACACGATGGACCGAATGGCCTAAAATTCCGCTCCAACAACTTATGAACCATGTGCTGCCCATTGCCCGTGCAGATTGTGGTGAGCTGTCTCCTGGAACTGTGGTCCTTCTGATGAAGGTTCTTCCAGGTTGCTGTTGGGTACAGAGGTCCAGGGTTGAAATCCTGCAGCGCTGATGGAACAGACACATATTGCCAGCTTAGCACAGGGTTTGCCCTGGAGGTCCTACACGCATGTCAGGTTGTTACCATGTACCTGCCGCCCATGTCATTGCAGATGGCTTGGTAGGTGTTGTCTAAGTATCTCGGTCATGGAACATTTGTTCTCCATAGAAGCTGCCTGGCCCGCTGAGTTACTCCAGCACATTGTCTCCTTTTGGGTCTTCAACAGCTTCTGCAGTTCTTTCTGTCTCCCAACGCAACTTGTTGTTCCTGTATAACTGAATGGCCGGTGATTTTCCCAGTGCCTGTGTTTCGTCTGGTCTAACTTGGACCGCAAGAACACAAACCGCTACACGCCTTCGGCAGCTCAGGCAAAAGAGTTCTGCCAAAGTTCCAACAAAGAGACTTCAACCTGAAACCGCCACGCTGTTTCTCCCCCACCTCAGTCGCTGCCAGACCAGCTGAGCATTTCCAGCGTTTTCTGTTTCTCCTTGAGATTTCCGGCATCTGCTATATATTTGATTTCCAGCTCCTGTGTAACCCTGACTGACTGCCTCGTGAATGGTCTTAATAACTCCCGAGATAACCCTGGCTGTTCACGTCCGGTCAACCTCGCGTCCCAATCCAAAAATATTAGCATGTGCCGTTTTATACTTGTTCTTATTAAAAAAGATTATTTGTTGCTGGATGGTCTACTTGCTTTGTTACAAACTGTGTGAAGAACACAGGGACGGACCACTGTGTCGGATCACTGCAGTCAAAATGGACACAAAAGTGCTGGAATAACTTCCAGAATGGGGCTGAGAGGGAGAGATAGGTCAGCCATGATTGAATGGCACAGTAGACACGATGGGCCGAATGGCCTAATTCTGCTCAAGTGCTGGAATAAACACCTGCCCATACCGCAGGTAAGATCATTAGGGGGAATAGACAATAGGTGCAGGAGGAGGCCATTCGGCCTTTCAAGCCATTCAATGTGATCATGGCTGATCATTCTCAATCAGTACCCCGTTCCTGCCTTCTCCCCATACCCCCTGACTCCGCTATCCTTAAGAGCTCTATCTAGCTCTCTCTTGAAAGCATCCAGAGAATTAGACAATAGACAATAGACAATAGGTGCAGGAGTAGGCCATTCGAGCCAGCACTGCCATTCACCGTGATCATGGCTGATCATTCTCAATCAGTACCCCGTTCCTGCCCTCTCCCCATACCCCCTGACTCCACTATCCTCAAGAGCTCTATCTAGCTCTCTCTTGAATGCATTCAGAGAATTGGCCTCCACTGCCTTCTGAGGCAGAGAATTCCACAGATTTACAACTCTCTGAAAAAGTTTTTCCTCATCTCCGTTCTAAATGGCCTAACTAACCCCTTATTCTTAAACTGTGAATAGAGTCACGAGGGGGGGAATAAATGCTTAAGAGTCTTTTACCCAGAGCAAGGAGACCATGACATATTGGACAAAGGTTTAAGGTGAGAGGGGAAAGATTTAATAGAAACCTGAGGGGCAGCTTTGTCCACTCAGTGGGTGGTGGGTGTGAAGAGCGAGCTGCTGGAGGAGGTGGTTGAGGCGGCACAGGAGCGGCGGTGGTCACTGCGAGCCGGGCCTTGCGCCCGTCGACCCGTCCTCCTGCTTCAAGAACCACACTTCGTTCCTGCGGCCGAGGGGCTTCACCGGGGGGTCGTAGCCGGCGCACAGGTACGCGTCTCGGTGGTAGCTCTGCGTCTCTCCCAGCACCTCCTGCAGCTTCCCCGCGTACTCCACGTAATGGGCCTCCTTGGCGTAGCCCCCAAACTGCCTGCAGGAGCAACGACAGGCAACGGGTGAAGCACCGATCCCCACAGCCCCATCACCCACCCTGACCTCTGGCCCACATCCCTCCGCAACTTTCCTGCCCACGTACCTGTCCCAAGGCCCCTTACAACATTAAAACAACACCTGCCCATACCTGAAGCCCTTCCTATCCATGTACCTGTCCCAAGGTCCTTACAACATTAAAACAACACCTGCCCATACCTTAAACCCTTCCTGTCCATGTACCTGTCCAGGTGTTTTCTGAATGCTGTAAAAGCCATTGGACAGGTATACGGATAGGAAGGGTAAAGAAAGACACTAGACCAAGTGGACCTGTTGGGCCCAGACCTCTGCTGCAATGGTGCAGCACCCTCTCCTCCCCCCCTCCCCTTCTCCCTCCCCCACTTCCCACTCCTCCCCTCCCTCCCTAAGAGATAGATTTAAACTTTAACATGTGAATAACTTTAAAAATATAACACCGATTTCAAAGGAACTTCTTCCATTAGCACCAAAGGGACGACGGTGAGTAAGGTGGGCCTAAAATTGTCATGCTATCGTGTACCGTTTTTGTTGTAGTTCAGGAGCAAACAAACAAACAAACGAGAGTTTTAGTATATAGATTTAGTATATAGATGGGCCAAATGGGGCTAGCGTAGATGGGACATCTTGGTCGGCGTGGACGATTTGGGCCGAAGGGCCTGTTTCCATGCAGTATGATTCTACGAAACTAATTGCTTCTGTCATCTTGCAAACAGACAACACAAGCACCAATCCGAATGGCCTCTGGGCACAGAGCCAAACACAAAGTGGTGGAGTAACTCAGTGGGTCAGGCAGTATCTCAGGATGCTGCCTGACCTGCTGAGTTACTCCAGTATTTTGGGAGTAACTCAGTGGGTCAGGCAGCATTTCTGGAGGACATGGATAGATGATGTTTCAGATCGGGTCGGCTCGCTTCTCTGGGACCAGTCTGAAGAAAGCTCTCGACCCGAAACGTCACTTATCAATGTTCTCCAAAGATGCTGCCTGTCCCTCGCAGTTACTCCAGCACTTTGTGTTCGACACAATATTCCAGCATTTGCAGTTCCGTGTGTCGACAGCTCGGGTGATTTGGTCGAAGAGTCTGCCAACTACCGCCTGACATCCAGCGCAAATCTGTAGACTTGCTACAGCGTGGAAACAGGCACTTCGGCCCACCGAGTCCGTGCCGACCAGCGATCACCCCGCACACTTGCACTATCCTACACACTGGGGACAATTTACAATTTAACAGAGACCGATTAATCTACAAACCTGTATGTCTTTGGGTTGTGGGAGGAAACCGGAGCACCCGGAGAAAACCCACAAGGTCACAGGGAGAGCGTACAAACTCCGCACAGAGTGAGCGATCGATTGATACTTTGACACTTGCACTTGGAACAGTGAAATTCTTTGTTTTGCAAACAACACACAAGTAGGTCAGCACCCGTAGTCAGGATCGAATCTGGGTTTCTGGCGCCGTGAGGCAGCAACTCTACCGCTGCGCCACCGTGCAGTCTTATTCCCAACCGATGGACAGGTGCTGGTGGTTCAGGTGGTGAGGGATCCAGTGGCTGAACTCCAACCTCATCCCAAGACCAGTCAGACTGGAGGTCCCCTGGGCCTAGATACCTCCAGCGATCGCAACATAGCAACATAGAAAATAGGTGCAGGAGTAGGCCATTCGGCCCTTTGAGCCTGCACCGCCATTCAATATGATCATGGCTGATCATCCAGCTCAGTAACCTGTACCTGCCTTCTCTCCATATCCCCTGATCCCTTTAGCCACAAGGGCCACATCTAACTCCCTCTTAAATATAGCCAATGAACTGGCCTCAACTACCTTCTGTGGCAGAGAATTCCACAGATTCACCACTCTCTGTGTGAAGAAATGTTTTCTCATCTCGGTCCTAAAAGACTTCCCCCTTATCCTTAAACTGTGACCCCTGGTTCTGGACTCCCCCAACATCGGGAACAATCTTCCCGCATCTAGCCTGTCCAACCCCTTAAGAATTTTATATGTTTCTATATATCGCAACGCCAGGCAGCCCAGATGCCCAATGGCTCGGCAGACGGGGTAACCGGGAGGGAGCTGGTGGGGGTGGGAAGCGAGGAACAAGGGCCGGTAGGGGGGTGCACCGGGAGCGATGCATTCTTCAAAGTCAGCTGCAGGAGGCGCCCCAGCACACAAAGATGGCCGGGCGAGGAGAGGGGAAGGAGGTCAGTTCACTGGACAGCTCCAGTACATTGAGCGAGCGGGCCGACCGGACTGCGGGCTTCGAATAATGGCATCAACAATGTTGGCGCCCGCGCGCCTGATAAATGCAAAAAGGATTTCACTACGAAGTTGCACGTGTGACAGATAAAGCGCCATTGACCACTGCTGGCCATCCCGGTCAGACCCCCCCCCCAGACTCACGTGGCGTAGACCGTGAACCCCTCCACACGTCTGATCTCGATGCTCTCGTCCGTCGGCTTGGGGGCGTTCTCCTGGAATTGGGCGGGAATGCGAACCTGCACCTCGACGGTGGGCTGCAGCCCCCCCTCCTCGCTCGGACGCACCCCCATACTGACCGGAGCTGTCATCCCCATCTGCAGGCCTGGTGAGAGAGCAGTCAGCATGAGTCCCCCACCCTCACCCCACTCCAGCCCAGCCCCAAAACCATGGCTCAGCTTCGTTCATTGTCACGCGCACCAAGGCACGGTGAAAGGTTGCGTGCCATCCAGTCAGCGCAAAGACGGGCGGCACGGTGGCATAGAAACATAGAAAATAGGTGCAGGAGTAGGCCATTCGGCCCTTCGAACCTGCACCGCCATTCAATATGATCATGGCTGATCATCCAATTCAGTATCCTGTACCTGCCTTCTCCATCATATCATATCATATATATACAGCCGGAAACAGGCCTTTTCGGCCCTCCAAGTCCGTGCCGCCCAGTGATCCCCGCACATTAACACTATCCTACACCCACTAGGGACAATTTTTACATTTACCCAGCCAATTAACCTACATACCTGTACGTCTTTGGAGCCATACCCCCTGATCCCTTTAGCCACAAGAGCCACATCTAACTCCCTCTTAAATATAGCCAATGAACTGGCCTCAACTACCTTCTGTGGCAGAGAATTCCACAGACTCACCACTCTCTGTGTGAAGAAATGTTTTCTCATCTCGGTCCTAAAAGACTTCCCCCTTATCCTTAAGCTGTGACCCCTGGTTCTGGACTTCCCCAACATCGGGAACAATCTTCCCGCATCCAGCCTCTCCAACCCCTTAAGAATTTTATATGTTTCAATAAGATCCCCCCTCAGTCTTCTAAATTCCAGCTAGTATAAGCCTAGTCTATCCAGTCTTTCTTCATACGCAGCGGTAGAGTTGCTGCCTTACAACGAATGCAGCGCCGGAGACTCAGGTTCGATCCTGACTACGGGCGCCGTCTGTACGGAGTTTGTACGCTCTCCCCGTGACCTGCGTGGGTTTTCTCTCCGAGATCTTCGGTTTCCTCCCACACTCCAAAGACGTACAGGTTTGTAGGTTAATTGACTGGGTAAATGTAAAAATTGTCCCTAGTGGGTGTAGGATAGTGTTAGTGTGCGGGGATCGCTGGGCGGCGCGGACTCGGTGGGCCGAAGGGCCTGTTTCCGCGCTGTATCTCTAAATCTAAAAAAATCTAAATCTAAAAAATACAGGCGCTCCTCAGCTTACGATGGAGCTCCCTTCCGAGAAACCCATGGGAAACCGAAAATATTGCAAGTCGAAATGCATTGAAAACGCGCGATCACGTGGCCGGAAGCGAGCTGCGGCTCTCTACGGGGTCCCTGCCGTTTGCACCTTCGCAAAGTCGAACTGTCGCAATCTGGGGAGTACCTGTACACGATTACAATCGAGTCAGATGTACAGTGTACAGATACATGAGAAGGGAATGACGTTTAGTGCAAGGTAAAGCCAGCAAAGTCCGGTCAAGGATAGTCCGAGGGTCATCGATGAGGTAGATAGTAGTTCAGCACTGGTCTCTGGTTGTGGTAGGATGATTCAGTTGCCTGATAACAGCCGGGGAGAAACTGTCCCTGAATCTGGAGGTGTGCGTTTTCACACTTCTGTACCTTTTGCCTGATGGGGGAGGGGAGACGAGGGTGTGGCCGATGTGCGACACGTACTTGATTATGCTGCTGGCCTTGCCGAGGCAGCGTGAGGTGTAGATGGAATTAATGGAAGGGTTTTTGGGACAGGCAGCATCTCTGGAGAGAAGGAATGGGTGACGTTTCAGGTCGAGAACGTTCTTCACTCTGAGGAAAGGTCTCGACACAAAACATCACCCGTTCCTTCTCTCCAGAGATGCTGGCTGACCCGCTGAGTTACTCCAGCACTTTGTGTCTACCTTCGATTTAAACCAGCACCTGCAGTTCTTTCCTACACAGGTTGGTTTGAGAGATGGTCTGGGCTGAGTCCACAATTCGCTGCAATTTCTAGCATGGCACCAACATCCTCAGATATCCTTCATTCCCAACATCTAAATTCTCGAGCCTCTTTGGGATCTTACAAGTTTGAATAAGGTGTCCCCTCATTGTTTAACATTCCAAGGAGTAAACTTAAACAGTCGGGCAGTTCTTGATGGGACTCCAAGGTGGATAGCGTAGTCAGGGGGTACGGGGAGAAGGCAGGAACGGGGTACTGATTGAGAATGATCAGCCATGATCACATTGAATGGCGGTGCTGGCTCGAAGGGCCGAATGGCCTCCTCCTGCACCTATTGTCTATTGTAATTCCCTTTCAAACCTCTGTTCTGTTGGAGTGCTACATCTCAATGAGTTCCTCCCACATTGCCCTCTGTTACCCAATCCCCTGCCTTTGTTTAAGAAGATAACTGCAGATGCTGGTACAAATCGAAGGTTTTTATTCACAAAATGCTGGAACTCAGCAGGTCAGGCAGCATCTCGGGAGACGTTTCAGGTCGAGACCCTTCTTCAGTTTCCCTGAGACCCTGCCATTGTTTCACCACCAGTCACAGTGCCTCCAACTAATGAGGTGCTAAACTCTTGACACAATGTCATATAAAGGAACTGCAGATGCTAAGTTTATACCAAAGATAAGACACAAAATGCTTGAGTGAACAGAAACATAGAAAACAGGTGCAGGAGGAGGCCATTTGGCCCTTCGAGCCAGCACCGCCATTCATTGTGATCATGGCTGATCATCCACAATCAGTAACCCGTGCCTGCCTTCTCCCCATACCCCTTGATTCCACTAGCCCCTGGAGCTCTATCTAACTCTCTTTGAAATTCATCCAGTGAATTGGCCCCCACTGCCTTCAGTGGCAGAGAATTCCACGAATTCACAACTCTCTGGGTGAAAAAGTTTTTTCTCATCGCAGTTTTAAAAACTCAAAGAGTCCGGACTCAAAATGTCACCTATCCACATTCTCCAGAGATGCTGCCTGACCCGCTGAGTTACTCCAGCACTTTGTGTCTATCCTAAACTCTAAGTGTAAGAAAATAACTGCAGATGCTGGTACCAATCGAAGGTATTTATTCACAAAATGCTGGAGTAACTCAGCGGGTCAGGCAGCATCTCGGGAGAGAAGGAATGGGCGACGTTTCGGGTCGAGACCCTTCTTCAGACTCTAATGTTCCCTTACTGAACCTCACTCCCTTTTATGCTCCTCAAACCTGTTATTCCATAGAACTGATGATTTTTTTCTCATATTTTTTCTTGATATTTTGATGATTTCTATCATGTTTTTTTTGAGATGTGTTTTATTTTGTTTAATTTAGTTTAGAGATAGAGCGCGGAAACAGGCCCTTCGAACCAGAGTCCGCGCCGACCAGCGATCCCCGCACACTAACACCATCTTACACACACTAGGGACAGTTTGCAATTTTTACTGAAGCCAATTAACCGACAAACCTGCACGCGTTTGGAGTGTGGGAGGAAACCGGAGCACCAGGAGAAAACCCACGCGGTCGGTCAAAGGGAGAAAGTACAAACTCAGTAGCCATAGTCAGGTTTGAACCCGGGTCTCTGGCGCTGTAAGGCAACAACTCTACCGCTGCGCCACCGTGCCGTGCCGACCATAATTGTTGAGTCATTTCTGATTCTCAATTCTTGGGAAACTGCTTGAGATATTTTGCAGCATTCGAGGCATTGCAAGCTGGTTTCGGTCAAGGGGAGATGGAGAATTCAATGATTCACAAGAGACAAAGGCCCCCCTCGCTCTTTAAGCTGATGGTACCTTCCTCGTTGCTTCCTCCGAGATACTTGAGCAGTTTTAAGGCTCCTTCGCCCGATCCCACATCGAATGGTTTTCCACTGATGGTCACACTGGCGTAATTACCCGACTCATATCTCCTCTCCTCGTAGCTCACCCCTCCCTGTGAGGAACATCAAAGCTGTCAGCCCAAGCATGGAGCAAGTCATAGAGTCATACAGCATTGAAACAGGCCCTTCGGCCCAAACCAGCCAACATGTCCCAGCTACACTGGTCCCACCTGCCTGCGTTTGGTCCATATCCCTCCAAACATGTCCTCTCCAAGTACCTGTCTAACTGTTTCTTAAACGTTTGGACAGTCCCAGCCTCAACTACCTCCTCTGGCACCTCGTTCCTTACACCCACCACCCATTGTGTGAAAAAATTACCCCTCAGATTCCTATGAAATATTTTCCCCTTCACCTTAAACCTATGTTCTCTGGTCCTCGATTCCCCTACTCTGGACAAGAGACTCTGTGCATCTACCCGATCTATTCCTCCCATGATATTATACACTTCTATAAAGTCATTTAATAGTGGGTCAGACTAAGATATGCACACATTTCATGGAGAAGGGAGGAAGCAATTGCTGCCTTCTTCTCTGATCTGTCAGGTACATCTAAATATTGCCCTCATTTACAGTCTGTGCAACAACACAAGACTTTATCGAGACAGAATGCTTGATTTAAATCGAAGACAGGCACAAAATGCTGGAGTAACTCAGCGGGACAGGCAGCATCACTGGAGAGAAGGAATGGGTGACTTTTTGGGTCGAGACCTTTCTTCAGACTGATGGAGAGGCCATTGATGGAGTGAATGGGAGGAATCCGAGAAAGAACCAGTGAAGAGGGGGAAAAAACCACTCCGTGGAATCATAGCTCGCTGCTGCCTCCTGTTGACACCTCCTAGTAATACCTCCAACTTGAAGAAGGGTCCCGACCAGAAACATCACCCATCTTTTATCTCCAGAGATGCTGCCTGATCCGCTGAGTTCTACTCCAGAATTATGTGTCTATCTTAGTAATGCTTTAATTCCCCTTCACTCGAGTATAAATGGTTTTATGTTGCAACTTGAAAGCACGGATCACATGAATATATAATGCACCGATCAGCCAAAACAATATGACCACTTGTCTAAGTGCTGTTGGTCGTCCGTGTGCAGCCCCATACGCAGCAGGGTGCGATGCACTGTGTATTGTGACACATTCCTCCCATGACCACCATTAAAACCTTCTGTGACTTGTGCCACAGTCGACCTTCTGTCGGTTCGGGCCAGATGGGATAGCCTTCGTTGCCCTCGCGCATCGATGAGCCTTGGGCGCCCAACACCCTGTATGTCGCCGGTTTGTGGTTTGTCCCTCCTCGGACCACTGTCGATCGGTACTCACCACTGCTGACCGGGAGCACCCCACAAGCCTTGCCGTTTCAGAGATGCTCTGACCCAGTCGTCTGGCCATAACAATTTGGCTCTCGTCAAAGTCGCTCAGGTCTTTACTCCTGCCCATTTCTCCTGCATCCAACATGTCACGTTCAAGAACTGACTGTTCACTTGCTGCCTAATATATCCCACCCCTTGACAGGTGCCATTGTAACAAGATAATCAACGTTATTCACTTCGCCTGTTAGCGGTCATAATGTTTTGGCTGATCGGTGTATATATATATGTGTACTTGTATATACACACTGATTTTTTTCTCTCTCTCGTTTATCATATTGTTTACAGTGTACTATGTTTACATATTCTGTTGTGCTGCTGGCAGTAAGAATTTCATTGTTCTATCTGGGACATTCGACAAAAAAACACTCGAGTCTTTTCCCTGCGGAAATCAGCACAAGGCGGGCGGAGGAATTGCTACTTTCCCCAAATCACACCAATTTTGATACTTGTACACGTCTAACGACGGGTGCGGAGATCACCTCTCCCTGAGTGTATGTGCGTGTACACACGTACACTCTCACACACAAATAAACACTCGCACAAACACACATACACACTCAGACACACACACACACATATAGACACGCTCATGTACACTCACACACACATGTGGGCAGGAAAATAACTGCAGATGCTGGTACAAGTCGAAGGTATCACAAAAATGCTGGCGTAACTCAGCGGGTCAGGCAGCATCTTGGAGAGAAGGAATGGGTGATGTTTCGGGTCGAAACCCTTCTTCTTCAGACCTTCAGTACACTGAAGAAGGGTCCCGACCCGAAATGTCACCCATTCCTTCTCTCCGAGATGCTGCCTGACCCGCTGAGTTACTCCAGCATTTTGTGATATCTCACTCACACACACACATACATACATGCATTCACACACATATACAAACACACACATACATACATGCATTCACACACATATACAAACACACACATACATACATGCATTCACACACATATACAAACACACACATACATACATGCATTCACACACATATACAAACACACACATACATACATGCATTCACACACATATACAAACACACACATACATACATGCATTCACACACATATACAAACACACACATACATACATGCATTCACACACATATACAAACACACACATACATACATGCATTCACACACATATACAAACACATACATACATACATTCACACACATATACAAACACATACATACATACATTCACACACATATACAAACACACACACACACACACACACACACAGTTAGAGGATACGACTCTTGTCAGGGCTCTCCGTTGGTGTAAAGATTGCACAACTGAAGCCCATTCGCATCTCGCCACCCGGCTAGAGTGTGCCGTGTTGGAGAGCAGGAAGAGAGGCCAATAACTCCCCGAATTCAGCTGTGGGTGATTCAGCTGGAAGAGGGCACATTCGGGAGGTGCTGTGCGAGGACATCAGTAAATCCCCCTCGCAGGCTGAATGTTTGGCTGCATCTTACCTGGGATCCCGAGCTCAGCCTCTGACTCGGTCTCTGTTCAATCTGGCTGAACATCAAGTTTTTTAACATCCCAAACATATCTGCTGCCCTTTAGTCCCAAACACAACTCCAATGCAATGGAAACACAAGTGACTCGTTGTGTTCCCGGCCCCGCTCTCTGCAAGTGTGGCAAGCTCAGGAGGTTTTTTTTGGGGACTTTCCTCTCTAAACCTATTGCTCAACTGAAACCTCCAGCAAACACACGCAGAGAGTTGAGCCAATGATCTAGACTGGGTGGAGTAACTCAGTGAACCAACACCCCTGAGTTTTAGTTTGAGACAAAAGACAGACACAAAATGCTGGAGTGACAGGCAGCATCTCAGGAGGAATGGGTGACCTTTCTGGGTCAGGACCTTTCTAGTATAGAGATTTTTTATATCAAAAAATACTTTATTCAAGTAATAAATAATTGCTTACAAAACATCTTCTTTTTTAACAAACCCATCCGACATTTCCGGAGGTTACACATTCGATACAGGCATTCACTTCCAAATTTACAGACATTTACTTACAGTTACAGACATTAACCCAGTATCCCTTATTTGGAGGGGCGTCTCTCTCCACCATACCCTGCCCCCCTATGTCCAGCAGCAGAAGGACCCTAGACTGTGGTCCTAAGATACTGTTGTGGTTCTCTGATCCTCGAAATTAAGACAGGCGACACGGAGAATTCTCCGAGAAGTTAAAAGCCTTTATTTGCAAACAACGGCTGGAACAATCAGGAAGCCAACCACCTGACTGCCCCCTTAGTACATTGGGCAGTCTATGTTTATAGGATTATTCCAAACCTTATCTTCTTTACATTACCTCCTTTCTTCAGTCTTTCATTTCTTTGCAGTCACCCGTCTGTCCTGCCACCATTAAATCCCATTCAGTAATTCATCCTTATCTCAATGCTCACATCCCTTCATACTTTGCCGCCCTTATTTCCCTGCTTGTCCATCCCTCACATCCATCCATCACCCCAAGGCCTATGTCTTTCCTTATCTCGCCACCATTATCTTTCATCCAAACACAGTAAAAGTTCAAAGAATGTCGAAACAGTTTTACAATGTAACAAAGTGTAAGGAATGCCTAAGCAAATGATGTACAACAATGTAACAAGGAATAAGAAAGTGTAAGATAAAGCAAATGATTCAAAGAATGTGGAAGCAATTATAATACGTCTTAATGTGCTACAGATTACAGCAGTTGCAATGTACTAAAATATAAAGAATGCCTATGCTGTTAAATTTAAATGGATAATAATGATTACAGAATATACAAAATACAACAATACAACATGGAAACAGTGGCCCTTCTGCCCACTGAGTCTACGCCGACTATCCATCACCCTAGTTTCTATGCAGTGCAAAAATCTTGAGGCCCCTTAGGACCATAGAGTCATATAGTGTGGATACATGCCCTTCAGCCCATGTGTCTTTGTTTGGCTCACATCCCTCTAAAGCTACCTATCCACGTACCTGTCTAATCGACTCTTCGCAAATGATGCCATAATTTATAGAGAGATTAAAACACCAGAAGACAGCTTGTCCTTACAGAAGGATCTGGATGCTCTCTGTGAGTGGGGAAAAACTTGGCAGATGTCATTCAATACAACCAAATGTCATATCATGCATGTCTCACACAAGACTAAACCACTTTTATTGGAATGCAACATGGGTAGCCATACATTGCTTGCTGTCGACCATCACCCATATCTAGGAGTCGAATTAAGCAAAGATTTAAGTTGGGCGATGCATATTAGTCAAGTGTCTAACAAAGCAAATACAACTCTCGCTCGGCCTTCTTAAAAGAAATTTTCATGCATGTAGTACATCCCTCAAAGAGAACGCCTACAAGTCCCTGGTCAGGCCCAAATCAAGTCAAGTCAAGTCAAATTTATTTGTCACATACACATACACGATGTGCAGTGAAATGAAAGTGGCAATGCCTGCGGGTTGTGCCCAAATTGGAGTATTGTGGAGCTGTATGGGATCCTTTCAACAACAACAACAACAACAACAACAACAACAAGATCACCATGGAGAAAGTACAACACCGAGCAGTCAGCTTTGTATGTAATGACTACAAGCACAAATCAAGCGTGAATAATATGCTGACTTCTCTCGGATGGGATACCCTAGAGCTCTGCAAAATCAGGCTTAGACTTATTGCAATTTACAAGGAGATTCACAAAATCACGCCATCAAATCTTCCTTCATCCCAGAGCACCAACTGCCATGAAACGAGACAAAATACCAGCCCCTACATCATCAACTCGCTAAATTTCAATAAACTTTGCTACCAATATTCCCTTTACCCAAGGTCGATAAGGGAATGGAATATGTTACCACCCAACACACGTGCTGCCCCCGATGTTAAGTCATTTAAAAAGGGCATTAAGCAACTAGATCTCCTCAATTTGGTCAAAAAGGCCCATTTTAAAATTTAATCACTGCTCTACTCATTCTGACCTGCACGAGATAACCACTTATGAAATGCTTGTGCAGTAATCAACCAGAACCAGAACCAAAACGTTGCGATACGACCTGCCTCGACTGCCTCCTCTGGCAGCTCTATCCACACTCGCCATCCTTTGTGCAACCATAGACAGTCCATCGTTCATGGTTGAGGATAGTGTTGTGTCATGTTCAAGAGCCTGATGTTTGTTGGGAAGAAGTTATTCTTGAACCTGGTGCTCAATTGTAGCAGCTTTATGTGAGGATGTTTTGCAGCAAGAATGTTGTGCTTAAAGAAAGTTTAAAATCAATAAACCTGTGGAGATTCCATACTCTCACATAGGATCCAATTTCCCATAATGAATAAAATAGTACTGTAGGTATTTGAAAATATAATTGTATAATTCTATAAACCTGTGGAGATTCCATACTATCACAGGGAATCCATTTCCCAATCATACATAAAACTGTACTGTAAATATTTGAATATAATTGTATCTAACTACTAAGACTCTCGTTTGTTCGTTTGTTTGTTTGTTTGTTCCTGAACTACAGCCAAAACGGTGCACGATGGCACATCAATTTTAGGCCCACCTTACTCACTGTCGTCCCTTTGGTGCTAATGGAAGAAATTTCATTGAAATCAGTGTTATATTTTTTTAATTATTCACATTTTAAAGTTTAAATCTATCTGCTCAGGAGGGAGGGAGGAGTAGGGGAGTGGGGGAAAAAGGGGAGGAGAGGGTGTTGCACCAATGCAGGAGAGGATTGGGCCCAACTTGGTCTAGTAATTCTATAAACATGTGGAGATTCCATACTACTATCACAGGGAATCCATTTCCCAATCATACATAAAACTGTACTGTAAATATTTGAATATAATTGTATAATTCTACAAACCTGTGGAGATTTAATACGAGCGCAGAGAATCCATTTTCCAATGATAAATAAAACAGAATTGTATATATTTGCCATTTCCCAATGATAAATAAAACAGAATTGTATATATTCTGTCCAGAACCAGGGGTCACAGCTTAAGGATAAGGGGGAAGTCTTTTAGGACCGAGATGAGAAAACATTTCTTCACACAGAGAGTGGTGAGTCTGTGGAATTCTCTGCCACAGAAGGTAGTTGAGGCCAGTTCATTGGCTATATTTAAGAGGGAGTTAGATGTGGCCCTTTTTGCTAAAGGGATCAGGGGGTATGGAGAGAAGGCAGGTACAGGCTACTGAGCTGGATGATCAGCCATGATCATATTGAATGGCGGTGCAGGCTCGAAGGCCCGAATGGCCTACTCCTGCACCTATTTCCTATGTTTCTATGTTTCTATATTTGCCATTTCCCAATCATAAATAAAACAAAATTGTACATATTTGCCATTTCCTAATAATAAATAAAACAGAATTGTATATATTTGGCATTTCCTAATAATAAATAAAACAGAATTGTATATATTTGGCATTTCCCAATGATAAATAAAACAGAATTGTACATATTTGCCATTTCCCAATGATAAATAAAACAGAATTATATATATTTGCCATTTCCCAATGATAAATACAACAGAATTGTATATTTGAATATAAGTGTTTATGATTGTGTGTGTTATTGTTTATTTTTATTGCTCTTATTGTTGGACTGTGGATAATCTTTCATTTCACTGCACATTTATGTGTATGTGACAAATAAAATTGACTATATATAAGTGCTTCTTCATTCATCCTGAGTCCTGATCAAAAAGATGATGGCAGCGGTGGGATTCGAACCCACGCCCCCGAAGAGACTGGAGCCTTAATCCAGCGCCTTAGACCGCTCGGCCACGCTACCAATGTGAGGGCAAGCTGCCGCAAACACGCACTAGAAGCACCAGCGGCGATCCTCAAGCGGGTGGTTGTTCATCTCGCGGCCGGAACAACCGCCGCAACCCCCGGGCCCGAGCCGGCGCAAGGCCGAGGCTTCCACGCGGCCTAGGCCTTACTTCCAGCCGCTGCCCGCCACAGACCCCCCCGCCCCGCTGCACGCGGCTGCTGCACCCCCCCCCCACTTTTTGAATTTTAATATCGCGGCGAATATTGCTGGGAATTGGTGAATTTTGCGGAATTGGTGACTTTTTGCAGCGTGTTCACAGCTCGGCTCTGGCCAACCTGCCCTCACATTGGTAGCGTGGCCGAGCGGTCTAAGGCGCTGGATTAAGGCTCCAGTCTCTTCGGGGGCGTGGGTTCGAATCCCACCGCTGCCATCACTTTTATCCAAATTAATAATCCTTTTTTTTTTTTTTTTTTTGCAAATGCAAAGTGTTCCCTGTGCGTTCACCTTCTCACCAGGACAGCATTCCTTCAGCATCCTAACTGAAGATTAGTATCCTAACTGAGAATGATTAGCCATGATCACATTGAATGGCGGTGCTGGCTCGAAGGGCCGAATGGCCTACTCCTGCACCTATTGTCTAACTTCCTCCTTCTACTCTCCTTCACAGGGAGAGTAAACCAGAATTTCAAATCTGTTTCGCCAGGGAAATCGAGGCATAGATTAGGTTCAGTTTCTTGGGACTTGCCTGCTGACCCCATCTTCTACCTCGTGGTTTCCAGCTCCAGTTCCAGACCTCCCAATTCAGACCCAACTACAGGCTCCGACAATCTATCTGCTGCTTTTCCCAACAATTCTCCTTCCGTGACCTGCGTTGTACTCTGGCTGTGAAGCGCTGGCACCAGCAGGCCCTCGATCTGAGTCTCCCGCAACTCCGGGCCTCACAACGGGCCCCAACTGTACTTCATCCTACGCCGGATCCGCGCCCTCAACTCACGATAAAAACATGAGTCTGAGGAAGGGTCTCGACCCGAAACGTCACTCATTCCCTCTCTCCTAGATGCTGCCTGACCCGCTGAGTTACTCCAGCATTTTGTGATACCATAGATAGGTTCAGTTCAGTTTCGTCTATTGTCACGTGTACCGAGGCACAGTGAAAAGCTTTTTGTTGCGTTCTATCCATTCAACAGAAAGACAATACATGATTATAATCGATTCATTTACAGTGTATAGATAAGGGAATAACGTTTAGTGCAAGGTAAAGCCAGCAAAGCCCCATCAAGGATAGTACCAAAGAGGTAGATAGTAGTTCAGCACTGCTCTCTGGTTGTGGTAGGATGATTCAGCTATAGTCATAGAGTGATACAGTGTGGAAACAGGCCCTTCGGCCCAACTTGCCCACACTGGGCAACATGTCCCAGCTACGTTAGTCCCGCATGCCTGCGTTTGGTCCATATCCCTCCAAACCTGCAGCTGAGAAGAAACTGTCCCTGAATCTGGAGGTGTGCGTTTTCACACTTCTATACCTTTTCCACATGGGAGAGGGGAGACGAGGGAGTGGCCAGGGTGCGACTTGTCCGTGATTATGCTGCTGTCCTTGCCAAGGCAGCGTGAGGTATAAATGAGGTCAAGAGAAAGGAAGTTGGTTTGAGTGGAAGAACCCCAGTCAAGGCGGAGGGACAGGTCTTAACATTGAGCACGCAGGAAGTACAGCGTACTCTGCGAAGGGTCAATAGACCGCAAGGCTGCAGGCCCGGATGGAGTTCAAGGAAGGGTACTTAGGGACTGTGCTGGACAGCTGGCTGAGGTATTCACCAGGATCTTTAACCTGCCGTTATCTCTGGCTACGGTCCCCAAGTGCCTGAAGTCGGCTACCATAGTGCCGGTGCTGAAAAAAACAAAAATCACCAACCTGAACGACCACCGTCCGGTTGCCCTAACTCCTATAGTCATGAAGTGCTTTGAAAGGCTGGTCCTCTCACACATCAAATCCAACATCCCTGCCTCACTGGCTCAGCTAATTAATTTATTGCATCGAATGGAAGTCGCATTACCAATCTCGTTGTACACTTGTACAATGACAATAAAGATATATTGTATTGTATTGTTTGTGTGATGGTCTGGACTGCGTCCACAATTCACTGCAATTTCTTGCAGTTTTGGATGGAGTTGTTCCCAAACCAATCAATCAATTAAAAGAGATAGTCAGAACCCTGGGTGGAAATGGCAAGGAATAGAAAGAAGGCTTAGCTTTCAGATGAGAGAGGAAAAGTTTAATGATGGGTGATGTCTCAACCCAAAACGTCACCCATTCCTTCGCTCCAGAGATGCAGGACAGAACGCCACAGGAGATCCTTCTTCCCAGTGGCTATCAAACTTTACAACTCCTCCCCTTCTGTTGTGGGGTAGACTGAGACTTACTCCCCCCACCCCCCCCCCCCCCACTCCCCAATCTTTGCACATCCCCCAAGCCTTTCCACTCATCACTTTCATTTCATGTTTCATGTACTCTGTATTTCTTTGACTGTTGGCAGATCAATTTCCCTCCAGGAATAAATAAAGTTCTATCATATCGTATGCTGCCTGTCCCGGTGAGTTACTCCAGCCAGTACTTCATGTCAATCTTCAGTGAAAGGATTGTGTTGTATTGGATCTTACTCTTCATCAAACTTTGGTATTTTTGTTGTTGGCCTGTCAGGTACTGGAGCATGAACTCATGTCCCAGGGAAACAAATAAACTTACAGAATGTCTCCAGTTGTAGGTCCTTCTGCAGTTGTACAGGGCCCTAGTGAGACCGCACCTGGAGTACTGTGTGCAGTTTTGGTCTCCAAATTTGAGGAAGGATATTCTTGCTATTGAGGGCGTGCAGCGTAGGTTTACTCGGTTAATTCCCGGAATGGCGGGACTGTCATATGTTGAAAGACTGGAGCGACTAGCCTTGTATACACTGGAATTTAGAAGGATGAGAGGGGATCTTATCAAAACGTATAAGATTATTAAGGGGTTGGACACGTTAGAGGCAGGAAACATGTTCCCAATGTTGGGGGAGTCCAGAACAAGGGGCCACAGTTTAAGAATAAAGGGTAGGCCATTCAGAATGGAGATGAGGAAAAACATTTTCAGTCAGAGAGTTGTGAATCTGTGGAATTCTCTGCCTCAGAAGGCAGTGGAAGCCAATTCTCTGAATGCATTCAAGAGAGAGCTAGATAGAGCTCTTAAGGATAGCGAAGTCAGGGGGTATGGGGAGAAGGCAGGAACGGGGTACTGATTGAGAATGATCAGCCATGATCACATTGAATGGCGGTGCTGGCTCGAAGGGCTGAATGGCCTACTCCTGCACCTATTGTCTATTGGTCAGACAAGTATTTGTATCTGTGTTGTTCCATTGAATGGAAGATGATTCTAAAAATCTGACAGGATTTACAGCAGCAAAGAAATACTCTGGATGAAGACAGTTTAGCCGTCATGTTTGGATGGATGCAGCGGTTCGGTATGTATGTTTACGGAGGTTATTTCACCAGCCAACTTGATTCACACATCACCATCATGTTGGCACTTTGGTTGAACCTGGTGGTGGATGCTTCAGCCTTGTCTGTATTGCTCACATGTGCTTCCCCTAAGGGTGGGGTTGTTTTTGGAGCCTACTCCTCCCATTAGCCACCACCATTCATGACTAGATGTGAACATATTGGATTGCTGAGCTGCAACCTGCTCCATTGTGGCTGTGAGATCACTTCCTCTGCCTATTGCAAGCTACCTTTGCTGTTTAGCGCATGTGTAATGCTGCATTGCAGCCCACTGCGCTGGCACCTCATCATTTTTAGTTAAAGCTGGAGCTGCTCTTTGCATGAATTGAATCAAGCTTCTTCAACATCTACAGGTATACGGTAGAGAGCACATTGACCGGGTACAGCATGGCCTGGTTCGGCAACTCGAACGCCCAGAAACGAAAGAGATTACAAAAAGTGGTGAACACAGCCCGGTCCATCACGGGCACTGACCTCCCCAATATCTGTAGGTGGCGCTGGCTCATAAAGGCAGCCAACATCAGCCAGGACACACACTTCCCTGGTCACACTCTTACCACACTCCTGCCATCGGGAAGATGGTATAGCAGTCTGAAAACTGTGACCTCCAGGTTCAAGAACAGCTTTTCCCCAATATCTATCAGGCTCTCAAATACTACAAAACACGAACTAAACAATGAACTGTCTTAGTTGGACAGAGGACTTGGGCTTTTTTGCACTAGCATTAAGGTTATTAATAATTTTTGTTTAAATTATATATTATCTATAAGTATCGTGTTTGCAGGCCTGTTATTCTGCTGCAAGTTCGAATGACATTGTTTCATCGTTGATACATGTGGCAATTAAACTCTTGACTCAGGGCTGATATTAAAGGTAGCATGAGGAATGTGTGGGCCTTGAGGTTACAGATGGTAATCGATGGTCCACAGCTCCTCACGGTTGCCCAGTTTTAACAAGTGACATGGTCACAAGAGGGGTTTAAATGCTTTACTTTAATTACATTGTAAATCATTCAGAAACTGTGCCCAAGAAACTGCAAGTGTCCACTGCCGTACAGTTTGTAGGAAGGAACTGTGGATGCTGGTTTATACCGCAGACACAAAATACTGGAGTAACTCAGCGGGTCAGGCAGCATCTCTGGAGAAAAGGAATAGGTGACGTTTCGGGTATCGACCTATTCCTTTTATCCAGAGATGCTGCCTGTACCGTTGAGTTACTCCAGCATTTTGTGTCTATCTCCACTGTCAAACATCTATTTCGACAGTCAGCCACACTTCTGGGGAACAGGGCGCTCCAGAAATCGGGACCATGCGGGATGAAGCAGCTTGCTGGCATCTTCTCCTGCTGTGCTCGTCACTTCTCCCAGCCTTTGCCCCCTGGTTGGTGTGGTAGCTTGAATCCGATCTGCTGTGCCAGTTGTTGGTGCGAGAGCTCCCCCTTGCCGTGGTACTCCTGGTGCAGAGCCTGGTGGTGCCGCACACTCTGCAGCAAGCACAGGTAGATGGAGGCCTGGTGTATCAGCTCCTGCTGGGCTCGGCACAACTTCTCACTGGTCACCTGCCAACAAACCGGAGGGAACAGCCGGTCACTGATGGGCCGAACGTCCTGACACAGCAACGCTGCGTTTCATGCAAGGTGGGAAATCAAGGCAGCCATTTTCAGAAATAGTATTTCTCTCTGCTCTCAGAGGAGCCTGACCTCAGGGTTTAACCCGGTGACCTCATTCTGCCTTTGCTCTGACTCCCTGGTCACTGACCATGACCAGTGATTTTGAATTTCCTCGCTCCTTGACCAAAGATCGCAAAACCTCTCGATTATTGACTCTCACCCCCGACCATGCTATTCATAAGTGATAGGAGTAGAATTAGGCCATTCGGCTCATCAAGTCCACTCCGCCATTCAATCATGGTTTAGAAGTTTAGAAGATTGAGGGGGCACCTCATTGAAACATACAGAATATTGAAAGGTTTGGATAGAGTGGATGTGGAGAGGATGTTTCCACTAGTGGGAGAGCCTAGGACTAAAGGTCATAGTCTCAGAATTAAAGGACCGTTCTTTTATGAAAGAGATGAGGAGAAATGTATTTAATCAGAGGGTGGCGAATCTGTGGAATTATTTGCCACAGAAGGCTGTAAATGCCAAGTCAGTGGATATTTGTAAAGCAGAGATAGACTCTTTGTAGTTTAGCACAATCCGCAGGTGTTCCCACTTTCATTTCACTGCTATGTGACAAATAAACTTGACTTGATTAGTACAGATATCAGGGGTTATGGGGAGAAGGGAGGAGAATGGGGCTAGGAGAGAGATAGATCAGCCATGTATAGGGCGGCACGGTAGCGCAGCGGTAGAGTTGCTGCTTTACAGCGAATGCAGCGCCGGAGACTCAGGTTCGATCCTGACTACGGGTGCTGCACTGTAAGGAGTTTGTACGTTCTCCCCGTGACCTGCGTGGGTTTTCTCCGAGATCTTCGGTTTCCTCCCACACTCCAAAGACGTACAGGTATGTAGGTTAATTGGCTGGGTAAATGTAAAAATTGTCCCTAGTGGGTGTAGGATAGTGTTAATGTGCGGGGATCACTGGGCGGCACGGACTTGGAGGGCCGAAAAGGCCTGTTTCCGGCTGTATATATATGATATGATATGATATGATATGACTGAATGGCAGAGAAGACACGATGGGCTGAATGGCCTAATTCTGCTTCTATCACTCATGACCTAATGACTGATCCATCTCTCCCCTCCTAACCCCATTCTCCTGCCTTCTCCCCGTAACCCTCTGACACCCCTACTGATCAAATGTTGCTGGAAGCCCTGACACACTGAGGTTGGTGACATGACATGTGTCTGTTGCCCCTTGACCTCCATAGTACCCTGATTGGCTGAGCGGCCCATTGATCAGCTAAGGCCCGCCCATGCATTGGCGAATCTCTGCTGCGATTAGCGCAACCAACTGTCCATCAGTAACGCCCCGCCCCCATTGTTGCCACCCTCGACTCTGATTGGACCGTGGACAACCCAAAGCCCGCCCCCTGTTTCATCGGCTGTTGCCCTGATTGGAGGAAGGGACCGTCAATAACCGCAGCGCCCGCCCCATCGCAGTGGTTGGAGGATCGGGACGTCGGTCATGTAAAGCCCGTTCCCTATGTCACTGCCCGCCGCTGTGATTGGCCGCGCCGCCCGTCAATAACTGTCGCGCCCTCCCCCCCTCCTCCCCCGCCCCCGGTCGGGTCGCCGTCGCCGTCGCCGCCCCGGCCCCTTCACCTTGTTCTTGTGGAACTGCTCGGTGATGTACTTGTAGGCGGCGGTGCGGCGGTAATTGTCGCCCCCCGGGTCCCGGAACCTCAGCTCCTTCAGCAGCGCCCGCAACACCCGCCACGGAGGAGCCGCCATCTTCCCCCGACCAGACCAGTCCGCACAATCGATGGCGGAGCGCGGGGAGGGGGGGATCGGGCTGCGATACCGCTGGTGGCCGCCGGGGGGCGCTGCCATCACCCCCTCCCATGGGCCAACCTTGGCTGTTAATGTCCCCTCTACACACATGACATGTAGATAGTGTTGCTGCATGATGTATAATAACGGCTGGGCTTTATATTACCTGCTAGTTAACTTTCCTCCTCTATATTCTCCCACCCCATGTAATTTTTTCTTACCCATGCTGTGTCTGGTGAATCAGCATGGGTTAATAAGTGATAGGAGCAGAATGAGGCCATTCGGTCCATCAAAGCTACTCCCTCCATTCAATCATGGCTGATCTGTCTCTCCCTCCTAACCCCATTCTCCTGCCTTTGCCCCATAACTCCTGCCACCCGGACTAATCAAGAATCTATCTCCGCCTTAAAAATATCCACAGACTTGGCCTCCACCACCTTCCGTGGCAAAGAATTCCACAGATCCACCAACCTCTGACTAAATAAATTCCTCCTCATCTCCTTCCTAAAGGAACATCCTTTTATTCTGAGGCTATGACCTCTCATCCTAGACTCTCCCACTAGTGGAAACATTCCACATCCACCCTATCCTGGCTTTTCACTATTCAGTGAGTTTCAATGAGCCCCCCCCCTCCCCGGCATCATTCTAAATTTCAGCAAGTACAGGCGCAGTGCCGTCAAATGCTCATCATATGAGAAACCTACTCATTCCTGGGATCATTCCCGTAAACCTCCTCTAGACCCTCTCCAGAGCCAGCACATCCTTCCTCAGATATGGGACACAGGTGAGGGAGCACCTATGACAGCCAGGGGGAAATCATGTTTTCTAAAGAATGAGGACATCTCGGATATATCATATCATATCATATATCTACAGCCGGAAACAGGCCTTTTCGGCCCTCCAAGTCCGTGCCGCCCAGTGATCCCCGTACATTAACACTATCCTACACCCACTAGGGACAATTTTTACATTTACCCAGCCAATTAACCTACATACCTGTACGTCTTTGGATTTGAATGAAAAGCCTCATGTTGGGAGCAGATGTGATGGAGACAGAGGAATTGGGAGTAGGGGATAGTGTCTTAGCAAGAAGCAGGATGAAAGGAAGTGTAGTCCAGATAACTGTGGGAGTTGGTAGGTTTGTATTAGACGTCAGTCAATAGTCCGTCCCCTGTGATGGAGCCAAGAGAGATCAAGAAAGGGGAGAGAGGTGTCGGAAGTAGCCCAGATTAATTTGAGGGCAGTGTGGAAGTTAGCGGGGAAGCTAATGAAATCAACGAGTTCTGCATGGGTGCAGGAGGCAGCCCTGGTGTAGCGTGAAATGTTAATTTAGGGAAAACAGAGTAGGGTAAACGAAGGGTCCCAACCCCCACCTAGCCATATTCGCCAGAGCTCCTGCCTGAACTGCTGAGTTACTCCAGCACTTTGTGTCTTTTTTGTCAAACTGCTGGCAGAAATCAGGACAGTCAAGAAGCATCGGTGTAGGGAAATGGACAAACAATGTTTCAGGATGGAACTCTTTTTCAGCCTGAAGGAGTGGAGGGGAAAATGCTTGTAGAAGAGGGTGGGGCAAGAACTGGCAAGTGACATGTGAATCCAGTCAAGGAGAGGTAGATTGGCAGATGCTGCCTGACCTGCTGAGTATTCCTGACATTTCCAGTTCTCTTTAGCATTCTGCCTAAACAGCTCCGGAGTGCCTGAAAGTTAAGTCTATAATCTCCGAGCAGCTCCAAACATTTATTCTGCATTTAATTATAAATATCTTAGTTCCACCTATTTACAAACACTGTTCAAGTACCTCTGGCTGCTTCACCGGAATCCATTACCTCTCACAAGATTGGCAGTGTGAGAAAATTAGCTGCTGACTGCTTAAAAGCAGCAAGGCTGCCAGAACCAAGAACATGGATCACTCCGTACTGTTCCTTACCCTCATTACACCCTGCCTTGTTTACAATTGATAAGCAAATTCTTTCCCACCTTTCAAACTTTACTTGTACAATACACTGTCCTAAATTCACAATGAAATGATTTTAGTGATACAGCCCAAAAACAGGCCCCACGGCCCCCACCGAGTCTGTGCTGTCCAGCGATCGCCCACTAGCACTATCCTGCACACTAGAGACAATTTACAATTTTACTAAAGCCAATTAACCTACAAACCTTTATGTATTTGGAGAGTGGGAGGATACCGGAGCACCCGTGTAGAAACCCCACTTGGTCATAGAGAGTATACAAACTCCGTACAGATAGCACCCGTGGTCAGGATCGAATCCGGGTGTCTGGTGCTGTGAGACAGCAACTCTACCGCTGTGCCACCCTGTCACTTGTCCATTTCATAAGTACCAAGGAATATTACACGTAAAAATGAACTTGAGCCAAGGAATTTTGTGACATAATTGTTAATGTTCAAATTCTGCTCTGGGACAGACCTGCAAGTGCCAGATACATGATTTTCAGCTCTCTCATTAGGTGGATCCCAGATTTCAGAGGGACCCGCTGTTTCACACAAAATGACAATCAAACACAAACTACAGATGCTAGAATTCAGAAATAAAAAACAAAAATGTAGTAAATGTCCATCAGGTTTGGCAACGTCTATGGAAAGGGAAACAGAGTTCATGCTTCAGGTCCAAGACTCTTCTGATGAATCCTCAACTCTGTTTTTCACAAGTAATAGTAGAATTAAGCCATTCGGCCCATTAGGTCTACTCCACCATTCAATCATGGCTGATCTCTACCTCCTAATCCCATTTTCCTGCAGTATAATGTAGATAAATGTGAGGTTATCCACTTTGGCGGCAAAACAAGGAGGCAGATTATTATCTCAATGGTGGAAGATTAGGTAAAGGGAAAGTGCAATGAGACCTGCAGGTACAGCAGGCAGTGAAGAAAGCTAATGGCATGTTGGCCTTCACAGTGAGAGGATTTGAGAATAGGAGTGAAGACGTCCTTCTGTAGTTGTACAGGGCCCTGGTGAGACCACATCTGGAGTACTGTGTGCAGTTTTGGTCTCCTAATTTGAGGAAGGACATCCTTGCTATTGAGGCAGTGCAGTGTCGGTTCACAAGGTTAATCCCCAGGATGGCAGGACTGTCGTATGAGGAAAGATTGGAAAGACTGAGCTTGTATTCACTGGAGTTTAGAAGGATGAGAGGGGATCTTATAGAGACATATAAAATTATAAAAGGACTGGACAAGCTAGATGCAGGAAAAATGTTCCCAATGTTGGGGGAGTCCAGAACCAGGGGCCAGTCTAAGAATAAAGGGGAGGCCATTTAAAACTGAGGTGAGAAGAAACTTTTTCACCCAGAGAGTTGTGAATTTGTGGAATTCTCTGCCATAGAAGTCAGTGGAGGTGAATTCACTGGATGAATTTAAAAGAGTTATATAGAGCTCTAGGGGCTAGTGGAATCAAGGGATACAGAGAAGGCAGGCACGGGTTACTGATTATGGATGATCACAATGAATGGCGGTGCTGGCTCGAAGGGTCAAATGGTTTCCGCCTGCACCTATTTGCTATGTTTCTCCCCTTAACACCTGTTCTAATCAAGACTTTGTCTATCTCTGCCTTAAAAATATCCACTGACTTGGCCTCCACAGTCCTCTGTGGCAATGAGTTCCAATTTGACAATATCATTCAGCTCTCTTTGATGACAGTGGCGCAGCAGGTAGAGCTGCTGCCCACAGCACCAGAGACCCGGGTTTGATCCTGACCACGGGTGCCGCTTGCCTGGAGTTTGACTGCGTGGGTTTCCTCCCACATTCCCTGTGACTGCGTGAGTTTCCTCCCACATTGCCCCTAGTGTGTGTGGAGTGGATGAGAAAGTAGAATTAGTGTGAACAGTGTGATCGATTCGCTTTGGATTCGGTGGACCGAAGGGTCTGTTTCCATGCTGTATCTTTCAATCAATTGCAACCTTATTTTGCATTATATGTCAGCAATGATAATAATAGTGCAGTTCATGCTGAACCACATCAGTTGAGATCAGGTTTACTAGCACACGCTAAAAATGCAACTTGTTATTATTACTGTTTAATTGTCCAGTCAGTGATAGTCTCTATGCTTGTAAAACACAACACAATAGACAATAGGTGCAGGAGGAGGCCATTTGGCCCTTCGAGCCAGCACCGCCATTCAATGTGATCATGACTGATCATTCTCAATCAGTACCCCGTTCCTGCCTTCTCCCCATACCCCCTGACTCCGCTATCCTTAAGAGCTCTATCTAGCTCTCTCTTGAATGCATTCAGAGAATTGGCCTCCACTGCCTTCTGAGGCAGAGAATTCCACAGATTCACAACTCTCTGACTGAAAAAGTTTTTCCTCATCTCAGTTCTAAACACTACAAAGTTGCATTGATTTCTGTGGTGCATCAGAGAAATTTATAAAATGAGAGGCATGGATAGGGTAGATAGTCTTTTTTCAATCCCAGGGTAGAAATGTCACATAATTGAGGGCATAGGTTTGAGGTGAGAGAGGGAAGATTTAAAGGAAATATGCACGGCAAATGTTTTTTAATATACAGAATGCCAGTGGTGCTGGCAGGGGTAGAAGCTGATGCAACATTGAAGTTATTGAAGCATTTAGACAGGTACATGAATATGCAATTTAATTTGCCATCATGGTTTGCACGGGCATCAGGCATCTCGTTTCTGAATCCCTATATCCTTGCATTCTGAAAGATTGGCCGCATAGGCAATTAAAACATTCTACTCAATACTCAGCATTCAGGAATGCTCTGACAGATTGGAAAACCGATAATTTAATACTGCTTTTCAAGAAAGGAGAAAGAACAGGCCAGCAGGGTTAATATTCTGCAAGAATACTGAAATCCATCAGTCATACAGCGTTGACTTTAGCTCAACTTGCTCACACCGACCAACATGTCCCATCTACACTAGTCCCACCTGCCTGCGTTTGGCACATATCCTTCTAAACCTATCCTATCCATGTACCTGTCTAAACGTTGTGATAGTACCTGCCTCGACTACCTCCTCTGGCAGCTCATTTCATACACCCACCACCCTTTGTATAGAAAAGTTACCCCTCAGTGTCCGATTAAATCTTTCCCCTCTCACCTGAAACCTATGTCCTCTGGTTCTCAATTACCTGGGAAAGAGACTGCGCGTTTACCTGATCTACAGTATTCCTGTCACGATTTTGTACATTGTTAAAGAGGTGCATAGTTAGCACTACTGCCTCACAGCTCTAGGGAGATGGTTTGATCCTGACCTTGGGTGCTCTCAGTAAGGGCTTTTCACATTCTCCTCATGACTGCCTGGATTTTCTCAACATGCTCCAGTTTGTTCTTATAAAGTAAATGTGTTGATAGGTTGATTTACTTCTGTAAATTGCCCCTGGTGTTGGTGGATGTTATGAGGATTCATGCAAATACAAGTTTGTGCACCTAATTACCCTCTGTCACCTCTGCAGTTGCAGCCATGCCATTTGCATGCTTGACACCAGATTCCAAAACAAGACACTCAAATCACTTCCTGCAACAGAATTCAGAATCATCGGACGAATAGGATATTCGAGGATGTTTTCCGGACACGTCAAAAAAATGTTACCCCCCCCCCCCCCCTCCTTGGTATCACCGGCTCACAACCACTCAAAAGTAGAGAAGCAGCTGTCAGGATAGCACTGAGACCCTCGAGTCCATTCATCAGCCCAGAATGAATGGCGGAACAAGTGCCCAGTTCTACACCCACCCACTCAACCACGCATCTCTTGTTCCAAGATAAACACAAAGTGCTGGAGTAACTCAACGGGACAGGCAGCTCTGTAGATAAGGGATGGGTGACGTTTCGGGTCGAGACCCTTCTTCAGACCTGTCCCATCTTAGTTTAGTTTTAGAGATACAGCGCAGAAACAGGCCCTTTGGTACACCAAGCCCGCGCCGAGCAGCGATCCCCGTACACCAGCACTATCCTTTAAACTAGGAACAAGTTACAATCTTCACCGCAGCCGATTAACCTACAAACCTGTACGTCTTTGGAATATAGGAGGAAACCGGAGCACCCGGGGAAAGCCCACGCAGTCATAGGGAGAACGTACAAACTCCGTACAGACAGCACCTGTAGTCAGGATTGAACCCGGGTCTCCGGCGCTGTGAGGCAGCAACTCTACCGCTGCGCCATTGTGCAGCCCACTTTGTAGATTCCATTTTGGTCTCTGAGCCCAGAACTGGAGTGGAAGTAAATCATCCCTAATCTGAGGAAGGCTGCATAGATGGAGAGAGGTGAAGTGCTGCAAGAACACACACAAACACACAACCTGCATAAGCAGCAGCTTGTACTATTGCAGGGGCATAAGCTGTATATCTTTAACGTAGCAAGCCAGTGCCGATCACACCACACAATTCCTTCTTGGCTGCAGCAGACGTTCCTGTTCCAGACAACTTTGCTGAATGAAGATATGATTATACAGGAAACAACTCATTTCCAACCCAATGAGATCAAATCAATCACCAACCCACGTCACGCACAAATACAGCAGAGTCGCAACATGTTCTCACCATTTTTGTTTTATTTTAAAAACAGTGCTTTATTACTGTTGGGAAGGGTGTGCCCTCCTTCGAGTTTATAAAAGCCAGCAACAAGATCAATAATTTATACATGGGAAGTAATACAAAAGGAATAATAGTCCATGTCCTATCTACTTAACATTCATGATTATATCTAATTATAACCCAATGAATACTGCTCGGTGATGAAGCTACTATACGATATACCATACCTTCCAGGGAAACGTTCACAAACAAGGTGGGTCAGGGTCAGGACAGTGTTGATGCTAGCTTTCTAGCAAGATTAAATACCCCCTGCGCATGTTTTTTTTTTTTAAAGGCTCTGCTTAGTGTTTTCTCCTATTGTATTCCCTTTCCAACGCCTGCACCACAGCACAGTTTCCAGTTCCCCCATCCCACCACTCATCTCTGATCGGAGCTCGGAGAGAGAGTCCTCTTCTCTTTCATGGTTCACACAGCCTTCCAGCTGCGGAAGATGAAGCCTATCCTTGTTTACTGGGGGGGAGAGGGGGGGGGGCAGGAGGATGGTGGTGTTGATGGGGAAAAGGGATTGTGATGGGTGAACTGTATTAGAAATAAATGGAAAGAAATAAATGTTGTTTACAAAAAGGCTGAAGGATTAAATGGTTCAAGTATCTGCATCAGCCATGCTGCTGTGATAATGACTCCTACTGCGAACAACCAAGGGTTTCCTATTCCAGTCGGGATACAGCCATGGGTCCCGTCCAAAAAAAACCCACACACACCCACACACACGCATGCACAACACAAAACAAATAAAACGGGTCAGTCCCATTGAAGCTGATCTGATGGACGGGCTGTTGGACTTTTACCATGCAACAAGCTGTTGACTGGACATGGCCAATTCCTGCTAGAAGCAAGAGTCTTTTTGCCAAATAAAAAGAGGATTAAAAAAACATTTACTCTACTCAGAAATTGTTCCCTCCAAACATTCTGCCTATTCTACAAATGCTCTGAGGCTTTTACAAAACAAAGACAAGGATAGAGAACAATACCCTTGGGTTACTTGGTAGTCAACGGAGTAGAGCGCAGCTGCAGTACTAACTGACTAACATGTTCACTGGTTATAATATAAAAGTTAACCTAAGTAAAAGAATATGATTTGTAGTCATAGGAATGAAAGCGATTATTGAATCTGGTGTGACACAGAATAGCAACTCCCATTAATACAAGCAATCTGTGATTTCTAGGTTTTCTTTCTATGGTAGCATTTTATATGCGCAACTAAACTAACTGGAGCACTATCAGGAGATGCTGTCAAGCACCACACCACATTCCCATTTTAATTTCCTTCCTCTGTGATGAGACTTTTCTGTGAATGTTTCCCCATTATAACGACAACTAAAATATTTTATATACAAAAAACATAATTGTCATACAGCGACAAACCATGCTTTGGCTTGCAAAAAAAATAATCATAATTTAAGGGCGGCAGTGTGGTCTCTACGACTAGTGTCCCTTTTTTCTTTTAACAAAGATTGATTTTCTTTAAATAGCTTACTAAGCCGGTGCAGTGTACACTGTGTTGGGGGGATACTGCATGATCAGAAGCTCTGGCAACAACTGTGCTGTCTGCACTGTGGAAGTATACTTCGTTCAACCCAGATCTCCCAGTGTGGAGATATAACAGGGTTCTCAAACAGACAGCAAAGCCCCAGGAACATCGGAGTAGAATGGATAGGTCCACGCCAGCCCCAGATGTGCACAATAAATCATTAGCTTCAATCTGACCTGCAGTCTGTGACTAACCCTCACACATTTGCTCGGCTAACTTCTTAAAAAAGTTTAACATCTGAAATAACAACACGAATTCCTGTGAAATGCCAGCTGACATTTTGTGGAATTCATGCCTCTTTTTACATGATGCTACTGTGTGGCTGACCATCCACACTTTTGCTGCTGCAAGCTCTCAATCCCCAGCCTATTCACATCGCACCTCTCAGGCAGAGGTAGAGCTGGAGTCTTCTTTCGCCAGATGACCATTTTCTGTGCAGCATCTCCCTGCTCGTTTAGGTACTCACCGAAGACAGAGGTAAATGCAACAAAGATCGCAAAGCAGCCAAAATCCAATGATGACAATGAGAGTTAACAGAAAATTTGATTTAGAAACTGCATTAAATTTGCATGTAATTCTGCTGAATGCAAAAGTGTCAGCGAGTCTGAGCAATATCCTCGGTCACATTAAAAAAAAATAATAATAAATTGGGTAATACAATTCAATTAACCTGATGCAATTAAAACATGCATATATTTAGTGCCAACACTTCTGGATTGTATCACTTTACTCAATGGTGCTACCTGACAGTGCAGTGTAAACCTGCCCCATTTACACCAGGAGGTTCCAATAAAACCTCCATTTGGAATTTGCTGGGATCCTAATGCATTCAGTCTATATCATTTTTAAAACAAATTTGTTCAGATAAATTTACATACCAGCGGGAGGAGGGTAGGACGAGGTGGCGTGTGTGGTCTTAAGAGTCTTGAACAAATGATGACAACGGACAAAAAGTGAATGTTGCAGCCACTTTGCATTTTGATAGCAACTAATATTTCATTCGTTGCTACCGTTTAGTTGGGTTGAAACAGGCACAATTTAACATGCTGACTACCTCTGGAAATGATGAATAGATGGAAGCTGTTGCTATCCTCACTACAAAAAAATCAAAGCACAACATAAAACTGTTTCCATCAACTCACATTTGGGTAATTTCCAGCTTTCCCCAACCTCTCCTCCTCATTTTGGACTGATCCCATTCAGTGGCAAATCTGTCTGCCTTTCTCTCTCCTATCAAGATTCTTTATAACCACAATCCTTTGGAGCTGCTGTTCCAGACACACACACACACACCATTGGGACCAGATTTCCACGAGCACCCAATTTCACTTTTGGTTTGTATTACTGCTTTTGTGCCTAATATTTTTAATTTCTTGACTGTCTTTTGTCAAGTGAGGCTGATTTCATAAATGTCACTACACACACACAAAGAAATGCACTTTTATACCACAGTTAAAAACTGTCTGCACAATCTTTGGAACAAAAAAAAATGAAGGCATAAACATAAGGAAAAAAAATACATGTTTAGAAGAACATAATGAGGTATAAAAAAGGTCTCTTGTGTAATGATTTCCTCTCTTTCTCGTGTATTTTTTTTCGTGTTGAGTTGCTATAAAGTTCCACTACTTGTAATATTGCAACAACCAGGCCTTGGGAAGGGGCTGTTCCCATTGCAGGAGTTCACATCACTTTTAGTAGGGAGCGAAACGACTGTATCCACCTCGGTATAAACTAGCCTGGAAAAACAAAAAAACACTATGTAAAGCAAACTAAACATTCAGTACGTAAAGCAAACTAAAAATTTAACATTCAGCTGCGGTACAGGCATCAGCACACACTCATCTACGTAGCTTGCAATTCCAGAGAATTAAACATGAAGATCCAGGTGGGCCATGAAGTGCAATACTGAAGATGCGCAGTCTGCAAGTTACAATATTTATAAGATGTTAAATCAGGCCCCTACTGTACTTCCCAGTGGATGTAAGCAATACCATGGCACAGTCAGCATACTGAGGCAGATTACTGAGTCATTGTCATATTGCTGTTTATAAGATCTTGCTGCATACGGTCGTAATTTTTCCCATATGAAATAGAATTTCTCTATTGGAAAGGAAAATTTGCTCTCCCGTTTGCCAGTGATATAAGATGCTTATTTGATTGTAAAATCAACAGACTGTGGGTGGGTGGGGGAAAGAGGACAGGGTGTTTTTCGCCAGGTTGAGGAAAATCGAAAAAAGGACTGGCCAGTGATTAGTGTGCAGTTAGACACAGGGTCTCTACAGGTGCAGTTGATCCTCACTAGCAGAACAAAAGAACATTCCTTAACGAGTTTATCTTCTTGAACCTGTAGATGCTGAAAATCTGAAATAAAAGTAGAGAATGTTGGACACATTCAGCAGGTCAGACATCTGTGGAAAATGAAACTGATACATTAACTGTTTTCTTCCTAAAGGTACAATGACTTTGGGTGATCAAAGGCACCATCACCAACTTAGTATTCAAATGTAACTGTACAAGCATCTGCAGTTCTTTTCCTACACTACTCAGTTTAGGAAGTGGCTGGGCACACTGGTATAGTGAAAGAAAAACATTAAAAAAATATCAGCCTAATTCATGTCCTTACTATCTAATGGCTGTTGTGATCAGCCATGATCATATTGAATGGCGGTGCTGGCTTGAAGGGCCATTTAATACTCCTACACCTATTTTCTATGTTTCTATGTGAAGAATAGGTAAAAAAAATGTAGCAAGTCATGCACAATTATCTCAATAAGAGTTCCGACCCAAAACATCACCTATCCATTTTCTCCAGAGATGCTGCCTGACCTGTTGAGTCACTCCAGCATTATTTTTTTCTCTAAATCAGCATTTGCAGATCTTTGTGCCCACAACTGTCTATGATCTGGCTGCCTACCTGATAACAATCTATTTTCACAGATGCTGCCTGGCCTGCTGGGTAGCTGATGCACATATGCAGCTAATTATGAGCCAGTACTTTCATTGGAGGGAATTATAATAAATGGCGAATCCACACATACAGGCAGTTTGACCTGAATGGACTTTGCCCACAAGAGGCTTGATGTTTTATTTTGGCAGAGCTGAAGTTTAAAAATAAAAGAAAAACGAGCTGGAATTTGAAGCTTGTTTGTAGCGTGAGCCTGCAGACATGGCTGACTTTTGCTTCAAAACTACTTATAAGTCCTTTGCCGTCCCTACCCACTCAACTCAAAGGTACACTGCATGACACACGACTTGTGCTTTGCTGTTTATTTGTCAGCTTTTCAATTGCTGATGCTATTTGGGGGACCAGAAGTTCTGTAAAAAGGAATATAGCATATTCAATGTTAATTTCCCTGCCAACTAGCACAAGACGGATTACTCACTAAATTTTGTTCTCCTAGCTTTTTTATTTGGTTGGATGGGTGGGGTGCAGAAGATTTCAAACATTTTTAGGAAAAAAATCTCCAAGCGCAGGCCAAAAGCTGTAGAGGCGCCTGGGAGGAACTGGCAAGATGTGGAGGGAATAGCTTACACACTGTGTGTTAGATTTTACAGCATCTGGCTCGATGCTCCAGGTCCAGAAAAGAAACACATTTCTCGTAGCTCGTCATTAACAAATGCTCAGATGAGAACGCGTCTTTGTACGTGTTAAATAAGGACAGGCTCACTCAAACTTGGTTGCCATGTTTGAATAGCCTGGAGACACTTACCACCTGGAGTTAATGACCAGGGGCCATTAGAGAGAACCATGTATGAGCAGGATTTACAATTTCAAGAGATGGGGAAGGGAAACTATCTTTTAATCTACTTGCATTAAAATAAAGCTCCATGGACTGCAACAACTGCAAAGCAAAGTGCAATGAATGATTTTGCATTTTATTTGACCAGTGACCATCTCTTCTCCAATGCAGTTTGGAATGCTTTGCCAGTTCCTATCTTCAGTACTGCTGCTTTAACTCATATGGGTGAGTGCTGGCAGATTATTTAGGCGTTTTGGAGCATACACCAGAACTTAATTTTGATAACAAGTATTTATTCTCTGGTATGGAGAGAATGGAAAGCGATTGAGAATGGGTGCTCTATATCTCCCCCCTCCTGAACAACACTGTGAATCAATCTTTGCCCTGGCTGAAATAAGTGGTCAAACGCCCAAGAGCAGAGGCTGACAGGGTATCTCTTCCTGGGCTTTTGTCCGATTCAATCTCATCTCAGGTCAACACATTCAGGAAATCTCCCATTTAGTCTAGTTTGGAGATACAGCACGGAAACAGGCCCTTCGGCCCACCGAGTCCGCACCAACCAGCGATCCCCGTACACTAACACTATCCTACACACACTAGGGACAATTTACACATACACCAAGCCAATTAACCTACAAACCTGTACGTCTTTGGAGTGTGGGAGGAAACCGAAGATCTCGGAGAAACCCCACAGGAGAACGTACAAACTCTGTACAGACAGCACCTGTAGTCGGGATCGAACCCGGGACTCCGGCGCTGCAAGCGCTGTAAGGTAGCAACTCTACCGCTGCTCAATTCAAACTATTAGGATAAACATAGGAGACCTTAGGTAAGAAATCCAATTGCCCTGACCCGTGACCTGTGGTTTCAGGTGGTCAATATGTAACATCAACAGCTAACTAACTGTGTTCAGTCAGTCTGTGCTCAGTCAGGAGAGTTAAAATTAAGTCAATAAAAGAATCAGCAGAGAACTGAGAAGTACGTTTGTAAGAAGTTCTCAATCCTGGCAAGTTTAATTTTGATAGTTGTGGAGAGGGGCAGAAATAAACATTTTGTACCCAGCCTCCTCATCAATCAGCAGTACAGGAATTCAATTGAATCTTGGAAAGACGCATTAACCATCAAAAACCAAACAATCCCTTTAATTGAACCTAGCGCCTATACGCTTGTTCCAGAGATTTGTTGATCAGATAGTTGAGTGCGCACAATATCACAGATAAGGTGAAATTAAAACATTTCGCAGGTTCCCCGATAACACTCACAGTGTGAGTGTGTCTGCAGACAGATTCAATTAAAGAGGATGGATGGAGTCCAGAAAACTGGCACAGAAAATTCCAACAATTTCATGCCCTGATTCTTTATCGCCTTCCCACTTCCTAGAGTTTCAAACCAATACCAGAAAGGTGGTTGCTTTTATTAATTGAAAGACCACAATCGTTTACTCAACCTCACTGATTAAATGTTTTTAAACAAAACAATTTTCTTGGTATTTCCACATTCTAAAGAACAGGAGCAAGTATGTTGCTCTTAGAATGGCGATGAGGAGGAATTTCTTTAGCCAGAGGGTGGTGAATCTGTGGAATTCATTGCCTTGGAGGCCAAGACATTGGGTGTTTTTAAAGCATAGATTGATTGGTTCTTCATGGGTAAAGGCATCAATGGTTACAGGGAGAAGGCGGGAGAAAGAGTCACTGTTTTGGAAACATCCTCCAAAAGCATTGGCAGGATAAATGTCAGCTTCCTCTTGTGGGTTTGTGACTCTAATTGCACTCAGCCAGCTTTGATGAGTGGGCTTTAGACTTGGGGTACAGTGTAGAAACCATATTTGTTCGGCCACCAAGTCCACACTGTCCGGCGATCACCCTGTTGCACTAACACTATGCTACACACCAAGGACACTGTACAATTTTACCGAGCCAATTAACCTACAAACCTGTACTTCTTTGGAGTGTGGGATTAAACCGGAGCACCGGAAGAAAACCAATGTGGTCACGGGGAGAACATACAAACTCTGTACAGACCGCACCAACAGTCAGGATTGAACTTGGGTCTCTGGTGCTGTGAGGCAACAACACTGGTGCTGCCAGAATTACATTGTTTATATCCCCAACACCAGACTCTTGAAACGGAAACTCCACTCAGAACTTTGTCACTATAAAAGATCACCAAGTGGATAAAAGCGAATGTTCAAGGACCCCCTCAAAGCTTCCTTGTAAAAGCGTAGCATGCCCAATGACCCGTGGGAATCCCTGGTTCACGGCTGCACAAAATGGAGCAGCAGCGTTCTGGATGGCAAATGGATGGATACTCAGAACCAAAAAAGCCCATGCATATGGCAGAAAGAATGCACCACTTGCCAAGCCACCAGACCTCCTGCAACACTTGTGGCAGTGTGCGCATGTCCTACTTTGTCTCAATAACCATCATGGAATTCACAGAACTGATGGTAAAACACAAACAAATTAAATTTAAAAAGTGCTTCGAGGTGGATTCAAATAAGGTATAGAACTGACCTTGAAGTACTGTCAACGAATATATTTATTGTCAGCTTAGAAGTTAAAATCAATTCTCATCAAGACTAGCTATGAAACAGAATCTGTTTGTAGCTGTGAAACCCAAGGCACGGTGGCGCAGCGGTAGAGTTGCTGCCTCACAGCGGCAGAGATCGGGGTTCGATCCTGATTATGGGGTGCAGTCTGTATGGAATTAATACTTTCTTCCCGTGACCTGCGTGGGTTTGCTTCAGTTTCCACCCACACCCCAAAGACATACAGGTTTGTAGGCCAATTGGCTTGGTAAAATTGTACATTTTCCCTAGTATGTGTAGGATAGTGCTAGTGTGCGGGAATCGCCGGTCGGCATGGACTTGATGGGCCGAAGGGCCTGCTTCCGCACTGTGTCTCTAAAGTAAAACTCATACGTCGCAAAGGGTCTAAATCTCAATCTTCTGTTACATCAAATCGTGGTATTATATTCAATATTCTTTCTTTCCTAAATTCTTGAATTTGACCAAGGCCAGAATTCCACTTTTCAGTCTAACAGGTTTCTGCTCTTGCCACAGCAATGACTGACAATACACTGACTTTGGGCATCTTACACCTCCCTTTATGAATCTTTCTGCAGTTCGTGACAGGATTTGTCACACCTACCTCTTCCAACGCCTCTTCTCAGTTGTGATGTTTCATGGGTCTGCCCTCATTTGGTTCCAACTTTACTCACCCAATCGTAGCCTAAGCATTTTCTGTAACGGCCTATCTTTCAATGATTGTGACGCTGTGTCTGGAGTCATCCCATCCAGCAGGAATCACTGTCACTTTATTGTGTCAACCTCTTTCTACCGTTTCAGCCATCCAGGCCTCCCCTGACATGACTTTTGACCTGGTGCCCATTTCAATCTTTTATAATCCTGCAGTGTGTTTAATGTTAAAGACGGTAATTCATTAATTTGCTGTTTAAAGAAACAAATATAATGGTTGACTTACCACAGCGCTGACTCCATAGGTAGGCGCAGGAGCAAGTGTGTGATAGGGATCTGCCGTGTAAACACGCCCATAGCTGAAAAGAGGCAAGGCATTTATTTGCAATGTAAAAACAGAAAGCTTGGCTTGCTTATATGGTATTAAGCATCAACAGCAATGTTTGAGTCTATTTTAACCCTTTCATCACTCAGCATTTCCACAACGGTTACTCTCTCTGCCC